>NC_046164.1:83099815-83399815 GCF_011064425.1 Rattus rattus | reverse complement strand
AGCGCAGGAACCCAAGCAACAGAAACCAAGACTACATGGCATCATCGGAGCCCAATTCTCCCACCAAAGCAAACACGGAATATCCAAACACACCAGAAAAGCAAGATCTAGTTTCAAAATCATATTTGATCATGATGTTGGAGGACTTCAAGAAAGACATGAAGAACTCCCTTAGAGAAACACAGGAAAACATAAACAAACAAGTAGAAGCCTACACAGAGGAGTCACAAAAATCCCTGAAAGAATTCCAGGAAAACACAATCAAACAGTTGAAGGAATTAAAAATGGAAATAGAAGCAATCAAGAAAGAACACATGGAAACAACCCTGGATATAGAAAACCAAAAGAAGAGACAAGGAGCTGTAGATACAAGCATCACCAACAGAATACAAGAGATGGAAGAGAGAATCTCAGGAGCAGAAGATTCCATAGAAATCATTGACTCAACTGTCAAAGATAATGAAAAGCGGAAAAAGCTACTGGTCAAAAACATACAGGAAAACCAGGACTCAATGAGAAGATCAAACCTAAGGATAATAGGTATAGAAGAGAGTGAAGACTCCCAGCTCAAAGGACCAGTAAATATCTTCAACAAAATCATAGAAGAAAACTTCCCTAACCTAAAAAAAAGAGATACCCATAGGCATACAAGAAGCCTACAGAACTCCAAATAGATTGGACCAGAAAAGAAACACCTCCCATCACATAATAGTCAAAACACCAAACGCACAAAATAAAGAAAGAATATTAAAAGCAGTAAGGGAAAAAGGTCAAGTAACAGATAAAGGCAGACCTATCAGAATCACACCAGACTTTTCGCCAGAAACTATGAAGGCCAGAAGATCCTGGACTGATGTCATACAGACCCTAAGAGAACACAAATGCCAGACCAGGTTACTGTATCCTGCAAAACTCTCAATCAACATAGATGGAGAAACCAAGATATTCCATGACAAAACCAAATTTACACAATATCTTTCTACAAATCCAGCACTACAAAGGATAATAAATGGTAAAGCCCAACATAAGGAGGCAAGCTATACCCCTAGAAGAAGCAAGAAACTAATCGCCTTTGGCAACAAAAACAAAGAGAAGAAAAGCACACAAACATAACCTCACATCCAAATATGAATACAACAGGAAGCAATAATCACTATTCCTTAATATCTCTCAACATCAATGGCCTCAACTCCCCAATAAAAAGACATAGATTAACAAACTGGATACGCAACGAGGACCCTGCATTCTGCTGCCTACAGGAAACACACCTCATTGACAAAGACAGACACCACCTCAGAGTGAAAGGCTGGAAAACAACTTTCCAAGCAAATGGTCGGAAGAAGCAAGCTGGAGTAGCCATTCTAATATCAGATAAAATCAATTTTCAACTAAAAGTCATCAAAAAAGATAAGGAAGGACACTTCATATTCATCAAAGGAAAAATCCACCAAGATGAACTCTCAATCCTAAATATCTATGCCCCAAATACAAGGGCACCTACATACGTAAAAGAAACCTTACTAAAGCTCAAAACACACATTACACCTCACACAATAATAGTAGGAGATTTCAACACCCCACTCTCATCAATGGACAGATCATGGAAACAGAAATTAAACAGAGACGTAGACAGACTAAGAGAAGTCATGAGCCAAATGGACTTAACAGATATTTATAGAACATTCTATCCTAAAGCAAAAGGATATACCTTCTTCTCAGCTCCTCATGGTACTTTCTCCAAAATTGACCATATAATTGGTCAAAAAATGGGCCTCAACAGGTACAGAAAGATAGAAATAATCCCATGCGTGCTATCGGACCACCACGGCCTAAAACTGGTCTTCAATAACAATAAGGGAAGAATGCCCACATATACGTGGAAATTGAACAATGCTCTACTCAATGATAACCTGGTCAAGGAAGAAATAAAGAAAGAAATTAAAGACTTTTTAGAATTTAATGAAAATGAAGGTACAACATACCCAAACTTATGGGACACAATGAAAGCTGTGCTAAGAGGAAAACTCATAGCGCTGAGTGCCTGCAGAAAGAAACAGGAAAGAGCATATGTCAGCAGCTTGACAGCACACCTAAAAGCTCTAGAACAAAAAGAAGCAAATACACCCAGGAGGAGTAGAAGGCAGGAAATAATCAAACTCAGAGCCGAAATCAACCAAGTAGAAACAAAAAGGACCATAGAAAGAATCAACAGAACCAAAAGTTGGTTCTTTGAGAAAATCAACAAGATAGATAAACCCTTAGCCAGACTAACGAGAGGACACAGAGAGTGTGTCCAAATTAACAAAATCAGAAATGAAAAGGAGACATAACTACAGATTCAGAGGAAATTCAAAAAAAAATCATCAGATCTTACTATAAAAGCCTATATTCAACAAAACTTGAAAATCTGCAGGAAATGGACAATTTCCAGACAGATACCAGGTACCAAGTTAAATCAGGAACAGATAAACCAGTTAAACAACCCCATAACTCCTAAGGAAATAGAAGAAGTCATTAAAGGTCTCCCAACCAAAAAGAGCCCAGGTCCAGACGGGTTTAGTGCAGAATTCTATCAGACCTTCATAGAAGACCTCATACCAATATTATCCAAACTATTCCACAAAATTGAAACAGATGGAGCACTACTGAATTCCTTCTATGAAGCCACAATTACTCTTATACCTAAACCACACAAAGACCCAACAAAGAAAGAAAACTTCAGACCAATTTCCCTTATGAATATCGATGCAAAAATACTCAATAAAATTCTGGCAAACCGAATCCAAGAGCACATCAAAACAATCATTCACCATGATCAAGTAGGCTTCATCCCAGGCATGCAGGGATGGTTTAATATACGGAAAACCATCAACGTGATCCATTATATAAACAAACTGAAAGAACAAAACCACATGATCATTTCATTAGATGCTGAGAAAGCATTTGACAAAATTCAACACCCCTTCATGATAAAAGTCCTGGAAAGAATAGGAATTCAAGGCCCATACCTAAACATAGTAAAAGCCATATACAGCAAACCAGTTGCTAACATTAAACTAAATGGAGAGAAACTTGAAGCAATCCCACTAAAATCAGGGACTAGACAAGGCTGCCCACTCTCTCCCTACTTATTCAATATAGTTCTTGAAGTTCTAGCCAGAGCAATCAGACAACAAAAGGAGGTCAAGGGGATACAGATCGGAAAAGAAGAAGTCAAAATATCACTATTTGCAGATGATATGATAGTATATTGAAGTGATCCCCAAAGTTCCACCAGAGAACTACTAAAGCTGATAAACAACTTCAGCACAGTGGTTGGGTATAAAATTAACTCAACAAATCAGTAGCCTTCACACAAAAGAGAAACAGTACGAGAAAGAAATTAGGAAATGACACCTTCATAATAGATCCAAATAATATAAAGTACCTTGGGGTGACTTTAACCAAGCAAAGCGAAAGGATCTGTACAATAAGAACTTCAAGACTCTGAAGAAAGAAATTGAAAGAAGATCTCAGAAAATGGAAAGAACTCCCATGCTCATGGATTGGCAGGATTAATATAGTAAAAATGGCCATTCTACCAAAAGCGATCTACAGATTCAATGCAATCCCCATCAAAATACCAATCCAATTCTTCAAAGAGTTAGACAGAACAATTTGCAAATTCAGCTGGAATAATAAAAAACCCAGGATAGCTAAAACTATCCTCAACAATAAAAGGACTTCAGGGGGAATCACTATCCCTGAACTCAAGCAGTATTACAGAGCAATAGTGATAAAAACTGCATGGTATTGGTACAGAGACAGACAGATAGACCAATGGAACAGAATTGAAGACCCAGAAATGAACCCACACACCTATGGGCACTTGATTTTTGACAAAGGAGCCAAAACCATCCAATGGAAAAAAGATAGCATTTTCAGCAAATGGTGCTGGTTCAACTGGAGGTCAACATGTAGAAGAATGCAGATCGATCCATGCTTATCACCCTGTACAAAGCTTAAGTCCAAGTGGATCAAGGACCTCCACATCAAACCAGATACACTCAAACTAATAGAAGAAAACTAGGGAAGCATTTGGAACACATGGGCACTGGAAAAAAATTTCCTGAACAAAAACACCCATGGCTTATGCTCTAAGATCAAGAATCGACAAATGGGATCTCATAAAACTGCAAAGCTTCTGTAAGGAAAAAGGACACTGTGGTTAGGACAAACGGCAACCAACAGATTGGGAAAAGATCTTTACCAATCCTACAACAGATAGAGGGCTTATATCCAAAATATACAAAGAACTGAAGAAGTTAGACAGCAGGGAGGCAACAACCCTATTAAAAAATGGGGTTCAGAGCTAAACAGAGAATTCACAGCTGAGGAATGCCGAATGGCTGAGAAACACCTAAAGAAATGTTCAACATCGTTAGTCATAAGGGAAATGCAAATCAAAACAACCCTGAGATTTCACCTCACACCAGTGAGAATGGCTAAGATCAAAAACTCAGGTGACAGCAAATGCTGGCGAGGATGTGGAGAAAGGGGAATACTCCATTGTTGGGGGGTTGCAGACTGCTACAACCATTCTGGAAATCAGTCTGGAGGTTCCTCAGAAAATTGGACATTGAACTGCCTGAGGATCCAGCTATACCTCTCCTGGGCATATACCCAAAAGATGCCCCAACATATAAAAAAGACACGTGCTCCACTATGTTCATCGCAGCCTTATTTATAATAGCCAGAAGCTGGAAAGAACCCAGATGCCCTTCAACAGAGGAATGGATACAGAAAATGTGGTACATCTACACAATGGAATATTACTCAGCTATCAAAAAACAATGACTTTGTGAAATTGTGAGGCAAATGGTTAGAACTGGAAACTATCATCCTGAGTGAGCTAACCCAATCACAGAAAGACATATATGGTATGTACTCATTGATAAGTGGCTATTAGCCCAAATGCTTGAATTACCCTAGATGCCTAGAACAAATGAAACTCAAGACGGATGATCAAAATGTGAATGCAGATCGCCCTGAGAGACACAGCCAGAATACAGCAAATACAGAGGCGCATGCCAGCAGGAAACCACTGAACTGGAGAACAGGACCCTGTTGAAGGAATCAGAGAAAGAACTGGAAGAGCTTGAAGGAGCTCGAGACCCCATATGTACAGCAATGCCAACCAACCAGAGCTTCCAGGGACTAAGCCACTACCCAAAGACTATACATGGACTGACCCTGGACTCTGACCCAGAGGTTGCAATGAATATCCTAGTAAGAGCACCAGTGGAAGGGGAAGCCCTGGGTCCTGCTAAGACTGAACCCCTAGTGAACTAGACTGTTGGGGAGAGGGCAGCAATGGGGGGAGGGTTGGAGGGGAAACACCCATAAGGAAGGGGAGGGGAGGGGATGTTTGCCCGAAACCGGAAAGGAATAACACTCAAATGTATATAGTAATACTCAAGTTAATAATAAAAAAAAAAAGAAAAGCCAATATCTTAAAGAAAAGGCACTGGGAAAATAAGGTTACACCATATAAAAGAGTGAAACTAGACTTGTACCTCTCACATTGCACAAAATAACATTGCAAATGAGTTTAGAACTTTAAATAACCTCAGAAATTTGAAATCTGTTAGGAAATTTTTGGAGATATGGGCATGATCTATAATGTTTTATGAAGTCTGCAATGGAATTAACATCAAGATTTCGTGAATGGTATTACATGAAATAAAAGAAAATCTGCTCAGCAAAAGAAATAGTAACAAGTAAATAAATATCATAGACAACCAGATGGCGAGAGGCCTAAGCAACGTAAACCAGAACTAACTGATATCATCAGAACCCAGTTCTCCTACCAAAGAAAATACTTGTTATTGCAACACACAGGAAAAGCAAGATTTTGATTTAAAATCACATCTCATGATGAGGATAGAGGACTTTAAGAATGATAAATAATTCTCGTAAGAAATACAGGACAATACAGGCAAACAAGTAGAAGCACATAAAGAGTAAACACAAAAATCCCTTAAAGAATTTCAGGAAAACAGAGTCAAACAGGTGAAGAAATTGAACAAAACAATCCAGGATGTAAAAATGGGAGTAAAAAAATAAAGAAATCAAGAAGGGAGACAACCCTGGAGATAGAAAAACCTAGGAAACAGATCTGGAATCATAGGTGCAAGCATTACCAACAGAATACAAGAGATAGAAGAGAAAATATCAGGAGCAGAAGACACCATAGAAAACATTGACACAACTCTCAAAGAAAATGTAAAACACAAAAAGCTTCTAATCCAAAACATCCAGTAAATGCAAAATACAATGAGAAGATCAAACCTAAGGATAATAGGTATAGAAGAGAGTGAAGATTCCCAACTTAAAAAGCCAGTAAGGGGTTGGGGATTTAGCTCAGTGGTAGAGTGCACCTAGGGAAGCGAAGGCCCTGGGTCCGTCCCCCAGCTCAAAAAAAAAAAAAAAAAAAAAAAAAAAAAAAGCCAGTAAATATCTTCAACAAAATTATAGAGGAAAACTTCCCTAACCTAAAAAGGAGATGCCCATAAGCATACAAGAAGTCTACAGAACTTCACATAGATTGGACCAGAAAAGAAATTTCTCCTGCCACATAATAGTCAAAATACCAAATGCACAACACAAAACAAACGACAACAACAACAACAAAAAGATTATCAAAAGCAGTAAGTGGAAAAGGACAAGTAGCAAATAAAAGCAAACCTGTCAGAATTACACCAGACTTCTCACCAGAGACTATGAAAGCCAAAAGATACTTGGCAGATGTCATACAAACCCTAAGAGAACACAAATGCCAGCAAAACTCTCAATTAACATAGATGGAGAAACCAAGATATTCCATGACAAAACAAAATTTAGACAATATCTTTCCACAAACCCAGTCTTGCCAAGAATAATAAATGGAAAACTCCAGCATAAGGAGGGAAACTACACTCTAGATAAAACAAGAAAGTAATCTCCTTGCAACAAATGCAAAAAGAAGAGATCCCCGCAAACATAATTCTACCTCTAACAGCAAAAATAACAGGAAACAACAATCACTATTCCTTAATATTTCTTACCATCAATGGATTCAACATTTTGCTGCATACAGGAAACACACTTCAGTGCATACAGAAACCACCTCCGAGTAAAAGTCTGGAAAACAATTTTCCAAGCAAATGGTCCCTAAAAACAAACTGAAGTAGCCATTCTAATATCAAGTTAAATCGACTTGAAACTAAAAATTATGAGAAAAGGTAAAGAAAGACACTTCATATACTTCAAAGAAAAAAATCTACCAAGATGAAATCTCAATCCTGAATATCTATGCTCCAAATGTAAGGCATCTACATTAATAAAAGAAACCTTATTAAGCTCAAAGTACACATTGCACTTTACACAATAATAGTGGGAGACTTGGGGTTGGGGATTTAGCTCAGTGGTAAAGCACTTGTCTAGCAAGCGCAAGGCTCTGGGTTCGGTCCCCAGGATCAAAAAAAAAAAGAAAAAAGAAAAAAAAATAGTGGGAGACTTAAACACCCAGATTTCAGCAATGAACAGGTCATGGAAACAATAACTAAACAAAGATACACAGAAACTAACAGAAGTTTTTAACCAAATGGATTTAACAGATATCCATAGAACATTTCATCCTTAAAAAAATAGAATATACCTTCTTCTTAGCACCACATAGCACCTTCTTCAAAATTAATCATATAATTGGTCACAAAACAGGCCTCAACAGAAACAAGAAGATTAAAGTAACCCCATGCTTCAATGCAACATGGACTAAGGCTGGTCTTCAATAATAATAATAATAATAATAATAATAATAATAATAATAATAATAATAATAAAAGATAGATCACAACACCCAACAAAATGATAACTTGACCAAGGAAGAAATAACGAAAAAATTAAAGTCTTTAAAATGAAGCCATGATATATCCAAAATTATGGAATGCAATGAAAGCAAGGCTAAGAGAAAAACTCATAGCTCTGAGTGCCTTGAAAAAGAAACTGGAGAGAGCATACATTAGGAGATTGACAGAGCACTTAAAAGCTCTACAGGCAAAAAGAAGCTAATACACCCAAGAGAAATAGGCAGCAGGAAATAATTAAACTCAGTGCTGAAATCAACCAAGTAGAAACAAAAAGAACTATACAAAGATTCAACAAAACCAGTAGTTGGTTCTTTGAGAAAATCAACAAGATAGATAAACACTTAGCCAGACTAATCAGAGGCCACAGAAAGAGTATTCAAATTAACAGAATCAGAAATGATAAGGGAGACATAACACCAGAATCTCAGGAAATTTACAATATCATCATATCCTACTACAAAAGTCTATATTTAAAAAAAACTGGAAAATCTGGATGAATGAACAATTTACTAGACAGATACCAGGTACCAAATTTAAATCAGAACCAGATAAACCATCTAAATAGTTCCATGACTCCTAAAGAAATAGAAGAAATTATTAAAAGTCTCTCAACCAAGAAAAGCCCAAGAACAGATGGGTTTACTGGAGAATTCTATCAGACCTTAATAGAAGATATAATACTAATACTGTACAAACTATTCCACAAAATAGAAACAGACGGAACACTACCTAATTCCTTCTATGAAGCAACAATTGTATTTATACATAAGCTACACAAAGGCCCCTAAAAGAAAGAGAACTTCAGACGAATTTCCCTTAGGTATATCAATACAAGCTACTCAATAAAATTCTTGCAAACCAAATCAAAGTACAAATAAAAACAATCATCCATCATGATCAAGTAGGCTTCATCCCAGTGATGCAGGGAGTGTTCAATATATGGAAATCCATCAAGGTAAACCACTATATAAACAAACTCTAAGAAAAAATAAAACATGATATTCTCATTAGATGCTGAGAAAGCATTGGACAAAATGCAACATCCCTTCATGCAAAAAGTCTTGGAAAGATGAAGGAATCATTTCCCATACTCTAACATAGTAAAAACAATATACAACAAACCAGTAGTCAACACCAAACTAACTGGAGAGAAACTTGAAACAATCCCACTAAATTCAGGGACTAGACAAGGTTGCCCACTCTCTCCCTACTTACTCAATATAGGATATGAAGTGCTATCCAGAACAGTTAGACAATGAAATGAGCTCAAGGGATACAAATTGAAAAAGAAGTCAAAATATCACTGTTTGTCAGATGATATGGTAGTATACTTAAGTGACCCAAAGTTCCACCAGAGAATTACTAAGCCTGGAAAACAACTTCAGCAAATTGGCTGGATATAAAATTAATATAAAAAATCAGTATCCTTCCTCTACTCAAGAAATAAAAAGACTAAGAAATAAATTAGTGAAAAGACACCCTTCAAAATAATCACAAATGATATAAAATACCTCGGTCTGACTCTAATGAAGAAGTGAAATATCTGTATGACAAGAACTCCAAGTCTCTAAAGGAAGAAACTGAAGAAGATCTCAGAAGATGGAAAGACCTTCCATGCTCATGAATTGGCAGGATTAGTATAGGAAAAATCGCCATTTTGCCAAAAGCAAACTACAGATTCAATGCAATTCTTCCTAGAGTTAGGAAGAGCAATTTGCAAATTCATTTGTAAAAACAAAAAACACAGAATAGCTAAAACTATCCTCAACAATAAAAGAACTTCTACGGGAATCACAATCCTGGACCTCAAGCAATATTATATAGCAATAGTGATAAAAACTCTATGGTATAATCAGAGACAGGCAGATAGACCAGTGGAATAGAATTGAAGAACCAGAAATGAACCTGCACACCTTTGGTCACTTGATTTTTGACAAAGGAGTCAAAACCATCCAATGGAAAAAAGATAACATTTTCAACAAATCGTGCTGTTTCAACTGGAGGTCAGGATGCATTCTTACCTCCCTGTACAAATCTCACATCCAAGTGGATCAAGGACCTCCCCAGAAAGCCAGATCTACTCAAACTAATAAAAGAAAAAGTGGGGAAGACCCTCGAACACATGGGCACTGAGGAAAATTTTCTGAACAGAATACCAATAGCTTATGCTCTAAAATCAATAATCAACAAATGGAACCTCATAAAATTGCAAATCTTCTGTAAGGCAAAGGAAACTGTCATTAAAACAAAATGGCCTCCAACAGATTAGAAAAGATCTTTACCAATCATACATCCAATATAGGGCTAATATGCAATATATATACAAAGAGCTCAAGAATTTAGACTCCAGAGACCCTAATAACCCTATTATAAAATGAGATACAGAGCTAAACAAAGAATTCCCAGCTGAGGAATATCGAAAGGCTGAGAAGTACCTAAAGAAATGTTCAACATCCTTAGTCATCATTGAAATGCAAGCCAAAATGACCCAGAGATTTCACCTCTCCCCAGTCAGAATGGTTAAAATCAAAAGCTCAGGTGATGACAGATGCTGGTGTGGATATGGAGCAAGAGGAACGATCCTCCATTGTTACTAGTATTGTAAGCTGGTACAAACACTCTGGAAATCAGCCTGGAGGTACCTCAGATAATTGGGTATAGTACTACCTGAGGACCCAGCTATACCCCTGCTGGGCATATACACAAAAGATGTTCCAACATATAATAAAGACACATTCTCTACTATGTCATATCAGCCTCATTTATAATAGCCAGATGCTGGAAAGATCCCAGATATCCTTCAACAGAATAATGGATACAGAAAATGTGGTACATTTACACAATGGAGTACTACTCGGTTAACAAAAACAATGACTTCTTGAAATTCATAGGCCAATGAATAGAACTAGAAAATAATCATCTTGAGTGAGATAACCCAGTCACACAAAAATACATCATATGCACTCACAGATAAATGGAAAATAGCCAAAAATCTTGGATTACCCAAGATACAATCTACAGACTCCATGAAGCTCAAGAAGAAGAGCTACTAAAGTGCGGATGCTTCTGTCCTTCTTAGAAGGCAGAACAAAAATATTCATAGGACAGAGACAAAATTTGGAGCACAGTCTGAAGGAATGGCCATTCAGGGCCTGCCATACCTAAGGATCCAACCCATATACAGGCAGCCACCAAACCCAGACAGTATTGCTAATGCCAAGAGGTGCATGCTGACAGGAGCCTGATATAGCTTTCTTTTGAGAAGCTCTGCCAGAGCATGACAAATACAGAGGTGAATGCAATCAACCAACCATTGAACTGAGAACTGGGTCACGGTTGGAGGAGTTAGAGAAAGGATTGAAGGAGCTGGAGGAGTTTGCAACTCCATAAGAACAAAAATACCAACCAACCAGAGCTTCCAGGGACTAAACCACCATCCAACGAGTAAACATGGAGAGACCTATGTCTCCCACTGCATATGTAGTAGAGGATGGGCTCGTTGGGCACCAATGGGAGGAGAAGCCCATCGTCTTCCAAGGCTGGACTCCCCTACGTAGGGGAATATCAGGGTGGGGAGGCAGTAAGGATCAGATGGTTGGGTGGGAAAAAGGGGATAACTTTGAAATGTAAATTAAAAGCATCCAATAAAAATATAAAAAAAAATTAAAGAAAGAATCTAGATGACATTATTTCCAGTTAGGTCTGGGGAGTGATATCCTTGATATACAAAGAATTGAAAAGCTTAAACACCAAAAAGAAAAATAAATGGTACCAAATTAATGAAAACTATTCAAAATTTTAAGACATTGGATAATGAAAACATATTTGATATTTCACTTTATTTTAGTTAGGATTATCAATTGAAAACTGAAAATAAACGTTGGTGCGTATGTGATAAGAGAGGATAACTCATATCCTCACAGCTTCTGAGAGTGCAACTGGTGAAGTCACTACTTATATAAGTGTAGGGGTTACTCTAGATGGATTTCTCTTTTATGATAAGTGTCATGACAAAATTATAATTGGGTAAAACAATTTTTATATTTTTTGTGATTTTTGTTTAATGTTAATGTATTATGAAGGGAAGTCAGTATGGAAACACAAGGCAGGGTCCTGGGGGCAGGAACTGAAACATAGGCCATGGAGGAATGTTGCATAGAGACTTGTTATCCCTGGTTTGCTACTTTTATCTGTTACCAGAAGACCCCAATTCAACAAACAACCACAATGCTTCCAAGTCTATATCAGGAGAAAAAAACAGCCTGTTGCAAGATAAATGGATAAAGAAAATAGGGTCCGTATTTACAATGGAATTTTATTCAGCTACCAAGAAAAATTGTAATTAAGGACTTAGGCAGAAAAGTTTATACAATAAATAATCCTTAGGTTAAATTAAGAATTAAAAATATTGCATATGTTCTTTTATATGAACACCCAGATTTGAAATACATATGACCACACGTGTATATATGCATTTGCATCTGTATGTCTTTGTGTTTGCATATATGCATGCCTGTATGTTTCTGGATATGCTTGTCAGTGTGATAAAACGAAAGTTAGGATTGTGAGGGACGAAGAAAATGAAATAAGTTAATGGAATATATGCAATAAGAAAGAGGGAGAGGAGTGGAAGAAAAGGGACCAGCTGTAGGAGACCGCTTTAAGTGAGATCAGTGAATGAGAGCATAGTATAAGGATACATATGTATGAAAACACCATCATGAAGACATAACTCTGTATTCTAAACAAAATCAATAACAAAATAAAAATAAAGTCATGATTTAGAAACAATGTGAAGCAATGTGGATGAGCCTGTTTCACTTTCAAATCACTATTCTGCTGTTTGTCAACATACACTGGGTTATGTTTTCCATGCCATTCTAAACATGCTTTCAATTCCTATATGTAACTCTGTGTGCTACTGGAGTTCCTAATATAATTGGCTGTGTTTATGTCATTTTTCATGGGCCACAATCCTTTGGTTCATTGTTTACTGCTATACTCAAGCTCTTAGGCTTATTGTTACATGCTGATTCATTGTGCAAAATTTCTTACAATAATAATTTGCACATATTTCCATATAAATGCTATGCTTAAGCCTTCTGTTTGTAATTTTAAAAAAATCATTTATCAATACTCATTTTTCACTAAATTTTTAGAACATTTATTTTGGCTAATATATGCTAAAACATAACATTTCAATTTTATATGTTTATGTTAATATTTTCTTAAATTACACTTTAATATACATACTAATTTTTGCAAAGTTAGCTATGGATTTAAATACACTATTTTCCTCTTCACTAAGTTATTGAAGACTGAGTTGAATCAAAGGGTGATACATGATAACTCTTCTTAATTTCATATAACAAATTTTTTCTTATCCTAATTCTGTTGCCCCCAAGTATTATAAGCAGTGGTCAGTCAATTTAGTACATATTCTCCATACTAGGGATAAATTTATCTATAAGTGACTAAAACTTTAATATTATTTTTTAATTATGGACAATGATAACAGAACTGATATATATATATATATATATATACAGATATAGATATGAAGTATATATATGATTATAAATATATTATGACAGGATTGTTTTTCTTAATTTTATGTGTCTGTCCTTTTGCTTCAATCAGTATCTGTGCATTCATACATAAAGTATTCTCAGAGGGCAGAAAAGAGAATTGTATCCCTGTGGTGCTGGAATTACAGATGGTTGTTAGCCTACAAGTACATGCTCGGAATTGGACCTGATTCCTCTGGTAGAGCTGCTAGTATTCTTAATTAGTGATTCATTCCTCCCTGTTTATGACAGCTTCCTAATATTGAAATAGCCAATCATGATGATGATGATGATTATGATTATGATTATTATTATATATTATTATTTCAACATTTTGATATGCTGTTTATTATGAAAATCTGTCTATAATATATGCATTGTTATTTTGTAACATCTTTAGGATTCTATATCATTAGTAGAATTAACTCTTACTATTATACCCTCTTCAATTATATTCTGCAACAAAGTACTCCACTATATTTGTCTACTTTAATTAATCACTTTAATTATGTGATTAAGTATCACTTAATACTAAAAATACTGCAAATACAGGTATGACAACATGTATGCACGAGTATCTGTATGAACATGCATGCTATGTACTTCAGATACGTATCATACCGTAGATTAGATGATAGTAAATTCTTATGTACTTTGTACTGATTTTCAATTGGTCATATTAAAACTGTCACAAGTTCTTGCTTTACAGAATAATTCACCATGTTTCTAATTTCTCCACAATTTTCTCATTTATTGCCTCCAGATCTCAAGTCATTGGTCTTGCTTGTCTCTGACACTGATCCCCTTCCTCTCTCCCTCTCCTTCCTCCTCCTCCTCCTCCTCCTCCTCCTTCTTCTTCCTCGCTCTCTCTCTTTCTCTCTCTCTCCCCCCATCTCTCTCTGCTATAATTTTTCAGATCATCACAGATAATCCAAACAATTTCCTCCTCTCATACTATCCGATCTTTAGTTTTATTCAACCAAATAAATGCTATTAATTTATGTACTTATCTGTGAACAGATTTGGGGCAAAAGGGTCTCACCTGTTGAAAGAGGAGTATTATTTGTGTTACTCTGGAACATACAATGGTTGAACCAACTTATATGTACCCTTTAAGAGGAATACACCTAATCTCCTTAAATGGAGAATCCATTTACAGTTTAAAATATCTCTTAATCTGCCAAGTTATTTAAATTGTGTAAGTCAACTGATGGTGAGTATCAAGCTGTAATTCATTCAGAGGCAAAAAGGCTATCTGCTAAGTCTTCAAAATTGAAGAAACAAATAATGAGCTCACTACATATTTCAAGACAAATACATAGGTTACTAGTCGTATGTTTACTTTTTATTTGTTTTTGATTAAATAGTTTATGTATTTACAATTCAAAGTTAAAGTGGGAGGGAACAGTTTTTGTACCGAGAGGTACTAGAGGCCCAAGAATGAGACATCATTAGGAATGGGTGTCATGGTGTCTGCTGTGCATTACTCTGGGTCTGCAGCCAGAGGGCCCACTCAGTCCTCCTTCCTTTCCTAGCTTTTCTTTTTTCCCTCAGAATATTTTTTCTCTTTTCTTCCCACTCATCTTCCTTTGTTCCTCCCTATCAAACTCAGGAAAACATAACTTGAGTTTGCAACTCAGTGGTCTTTCTTCTGTTATTCAGTTTGTGTTCTGAAATCTAACCAATCTGACAGTGTACAATTTTCAATTGATTATAAAATATTTTTGGGATATAGTCTCCATTTTTTTGATTTGGTATAGTTGTACCTTCTCTCTCTGGGTATTGTTTTTTATGGATGATAGTCTCAGTCCTTTCATTTTTAGTGAAGTTTAAATTTGCTTTAAAGTGGATCTCTTACAGAGCTATGTGGGTTAAGAATATATCCCCAACCCCTCTCTAAACTGTGCTCGAATCTCAGATGCTCTTACCTGGGCACACTTTGTTGCTGACATTTTTGTCAATTATTTCCAGATTCCTTGATGGGATTTTTGTTTCTTCTTTACATTGCCTCTGCATTATTTTTAGCTATTGGTGTTTAATAGCACATTATAAGTCGCTACTCATTTCTTTTCTATGTAACCTACAACTACTTTCTGTGTCACGTCAAATATAGTAACTACCTTGAGCTAACCTGAATTTGTGTCCATTTCACTTCAATTGCATAAAAATATTTTCCTCCGTATAGTTTTTCTTTTCTTTATGTCACATGTATGACGAAATGGTATTTTCATACTTTGTATTTATAATGCATATGATAAAATACATATAATAAAAATAGATTCACAATCATTTTGTAATTTGATTTTGAGCTGCCTTAGAAAAAATACTGTAGACCGCCGGAACCTGAAGGAAACAGACCGGATAAACAGTTCTCTGCACCCAAATCCCGTGGGAGGGAGAGCTAAATCTTCAGAGAGGCAGACACGCCTGCGAAACCAGAAGAGACTGCTCTCTGCACACATTACTGATTCCAGAGGAAAACACCGGAGGCCATCTGGAACCCTGGTGCACGGAGGCCCCGGAAGAGGCGGCGCAGATCTTCCTGGTTGCTGCCACCGCGGAGAGCCCGTGGGCAGAACCCCGCGAGCAAACTTGAGCCTTGGGACCACAGGTAAGACAAACTTATCTGCTGCAAGTGACTTGCCTGGTGGAATCGGGACAACAGAGGCAGAATCCTCTAGGACCAGGCACGCCCTGTGTTTACCCGGAAGTCCCACACCCCATGATCCCGGCCCGCAGCAGCTCTCTGCTCCCAGAACCCGTGGGAGAGATACCCACCGCCTGGTCAGGTGGGCACTCCTGAGGCTGCAGAGCGGAAGAGACCACCAACACTGCCCACCCCTGCCCACATCCCTGACCCAAGAGGAAACTGTACAAGGCCCTGGGTTCCTGTGGGGAGGGCCCAGGAGCAGCAGGAGCCCTGCCTGAGACACCGCCGAACCTGAAGGAAACAGACCGGATAAACAGTTCTCTGCACCCAAATCCCGTGGGAGGGAGAGCTAAACCTTCAGAGAGGCAGACACGCCCGAAACCAGAAGAGACTGCTCTCTGCACACATTACTGATTCCAGAGGAAAACACCAGAGGCCATCTGGAACCCTGGAACATGACGGAGGCCCCGGAAGAGGCGGCACAGATCTTCCTGGTTGCTGCCACCATGCGGAGAGCCCATGGGCAGAACCCACGAGCTTAACTTGAGCCTCGGGACCACAGGTAAGACTAACTTATCTGCTGCAAGTGACCTGCCTGGTGAACTCAAGGCACAGGTCCACAAGAACAGCTGAAAACCTGTAGAAAGGAAAACTACAGGCCCGAAAAGCAGAACACTCTGTCCCCATAACTGACTGAAAGAGAGGAAAACAGGTCTACAGCACTCCTGACACACAGGCCTATAGGACAGTTTAGCCACTGTCAGAAATAGCAGAACAAAGTAACACTAGAGATAATTTGATGGCGAGAGGCAAGCGCAGGAACCCAAGCAACAGAAACCAAGACTACATGGCACCATCGGAGCCCAATTCTCCCATCAAAACAAACATGGAATATCCAAACACACCAGAAAAGCAAGATCTAGATTCAAAATCATATTTGACCATGATGCTGGAGAACTTCAAGAAAGACATGATGAACTACCTTAGAGAACAAGTAGAAGCCTACAGAGAGGAATCGCAAAAATGCCTGAAAGAATTCCAGGAAAACATAAATAAACAAGTAGAAGCCCATAGAGAGGAGACACAAAATCCCTGAAAGAATTCCAGGAAAACACAATCAAACAGTGGAAGGAATTAAAAATGGAAATAGAAGCAATCAAGAAAGAACACATGGAAACAACCCTGGATATAGAAAACCAAAAGAAGAGACAAGGAGCTGTAGATACAAGCTTTATCAACAGAATACAAGAGATGGAAGAGAGAATCTCAGGAGCAGAAGATTCCATAGAAATCATTGACTCAACTGTCAAAGATAATGTAAAGCGGAAAAAGCTACTGGTCCAAAACATACAGGAAATCCAGGACTCAATGAGAAGATCAAACCTAAGGATAATAGGTATAGAAGAGAGTGAAGACTCCCAGCTCAAAGGACCAGTACATATCTTCAACAAAATCATAGAAGAAAACTTCCCTAACCTAAAAAAAAAAAGAGATACCCATATGCATACAAGAAGCCTACAGAACTCCAAATAGATTGGACCAGAAAAGAAACACCTCCCGTCACATAATAGTCAAAAACACCAAACGACAAAAAAAATAAAGAAAGAATATTAAAAGCAGTAAGGGAAAAAGGTCAAGTAACATATAAAGGCAGACCTATCAGAATCACACCAGACTTTTCGCCAGAAACTATGAAGGCCAGAAGATCCTGGACTGATGTCATTCAGACCCTAAGAGAACACAAATGCCAGCCCAGGCTACTGTATCCTGCAAAACCTCAATTAATATAGATGGAGAAACCAAGATATTCCATGACAAAACCAAATTTACACAATATCTTTCTACAAATCCAGCACTACAAAGGATAATAAATGGTAAAGCCCAACATAAGGAGGCAAGCTATACCCAAGAAGAGGCAAGAAACTAATCGTCTTGGCAACAAAACAAAGAGAAGAAAAGCACACAAACATAACACATCCAAGTATGAATATAACAGGAAGCAATAATCACTATTCCTTAATATCTCTCAACATCAATGGCCTCAACTCCCCAATAAAAAGACATAGATTAACAAACTGGATACGCAACGAGGACCCTGCATTCTGCTGCCTACAGGAAACACACCTCAGAGACAAAGACAGACACTACCTCAGAGTAAAAGGCTGGAAAACAACTTTCCAGGCAAATGGTCGGAAGAAGCAAGCTGGAGTAGCCATTCTAATATCAAATAAAGTCAATTTTCAACTAAAAGTCATCAAAAAAGATAAGGAAGGACACTTTATATTTATCAAAGGAAAAATCCACCAAGATGAACTCTCAATCCTAAATATCTATGCCCCAAATACAAGGGCACCTACATACGTAAAAGAAACCTTACTAAAGCTCAAAACACATATTGCACCTCACACAATAATAGTAGGAGACTTCAACACCCCACTCTCATCAATGGACAGATCATGGAAACAGAAATTAAACAGAGACGTAGACAGACTAAGAGAAGTCATGAGCCAAATGGACTTAACGGATATTTATAGAACGTTCTACCCTAATGCAAAAGGATATACCTTCTTCTCAGCTCCTCATGGTACTTTCTCCAAAATTGACCATATAATTGGTCAAAAAACGGGCCTCAACAGGTACAGAAAGATAGAAATAATCCCATGCGTGCTATCGGACCACCACGGCCTAAAGCTATTCTTCAATAACAATAAGGGAAGAATGCCCACATATACGTGGAAATTGAACAATGCTCTAGTCAATGATAACCTGGTCAAGGAAGAAATAAAGAAAGAAATTAAAAACTTTTTAGAATTTAATGAAAATGAAGGTACAAACATACCCAAACTTATGGGACAAATGAAAGCTGTGCTAAGAGGAAAACTCATAGCGCTTGAGTGCCTGCAGAAAGAAAACAGGAAAGAGCATATGTCAGCAGCTTGACAGCACACCTAAAAGCTCTAGAACAAAAAAGAAGCAAATACACCCAGGAGGGAGAAGGCAGGAAATAATCAAACTCAGAGCTGAAATCAACCAAGTAGAAACAAAAAAGGACCATAGAAAGAATCAACAGAACCAAAAGTTGGTTCTTTGAGAAAATCAACAAGATAGATAAACCCTTAGCCAGACTAACGAGAGGACACAGAGAGTGTGTCCAAATTAACAAAATCAGAAATGAAAAGGAGACATAACTACAGATTCAGAGGAAATTCAAAAAATCATCAGATCTTACTATAAAAGCCTATATTCAACAAAACTTGAAAATCTGCAGGAAATGGACAATTTCCTAGACAGATACCAGGTACCGAAGTTAAATCAGGAACAGATAAACCAGTTAAACAACCCCATAACTCCTAAGGAAATAGAAGAAGTCATTAAAGGTCTCCCAACCAAAAAGAGCCCAGGTCCAGACGGGATTAGTGCAGAATTCTATCAGACCTTCATAGAAGACCTCGCACCAATATTATTCAAACTATTCCACAAAATTGAAACAGATGGAGCACTACCAACTCCTTCTATGAAGCCACAATTACTTTTATACCTAAACCACAAAAGACCCAACAAAGAAAGAGAACTTCAGACCAATTTCCCTTATGAACATCGATTTAAAAATACTCAACAAAATTCTGGCAAACCGAATCCAAGAGCACATCAAAACAATCATCCACCATGATCAAGTAGGCTTCATCCCAGGCATGCAGGGATGGTTTAATATACGGAAAACCATCAACGTGATCCATTATATAAAAAAACTGAAAGAACAAAACCACATGATCATTTCATTAGATGCTGAGAAAGCATTTGACAAAATTCAACACCCCTTCATGATAAAAGTCCTGGAAAGAATAGGAATTCAAGGACCATACCTAAACATAGTAAAAGCCATATACAGCAAACCAGTGGCTAACATTAAACTAAATGGAGAGAAACTTGAAGCAATCCCACTAAAATCAGGGACTAGACAAGGCTGCCCACTCTCTCCCTACTTATTCAATATAGTTCTTGAAGTTCTAGCCAGAGCAATCAGACAACAAAAGGAGGTCAAGGGGATACAGATCGGAAAAGAAGAAGTCAAAATATCACTATTTGCAGATGATATGATAGTATATTTAAGTGATCCCAAAAGTTCCACCAGAGAACTACTAAAGCTGATAAACAACTTCAGCAAAGTGGCTGGGTATAAAATTAACTCAAATAAATCAGTAGCCTTCCTCTACACAAAAGAGAAACAAGCAAAGAAAGAAATTAGGGAAACGACACCCTTCATAATAGACCCAAATAATATAAAGTACCTCGGTGTGACTTTTAACCAAGCAAGTAAAAGATTTGTACAACAAGAACTTCAAGACTCTGAAGAAAGAAATTGAAGAAGACCTCAGAAGATGGAAAGATCTCCCATGCTCATGGATTGGCAGGATTAATATAGTAAAATGGCCATTTTACCAAAAGCTATCTACAGATTCAATGCAATCCCCATCAAAATACCAATCCAATTCTTCAAAGAGTTAGACAGAACAATTTGCAAATTCATCTGGAATAACAAAAAACCCAGGATAGCTAAAACTATCCTCAACAATAAAAGGACTTCAGGGGGGAATCGCTATCCCTGAACTCAAGCAGTATTACAGAGCAATAGTGATAAAAACTGCATGGTATTGGTACAGAGACAGACAGATAGACCAATGGAATAGAATTGAAGACCCAGAAATGAACCCACACACCTATGGTCACTTGATTTTTGACAAAGGAGCCCAAACCATCCAATGGAAAAAAGATAGCATTTTCAGCAAATGGTGCTGGTTCAACTGGAGGTCAACATGTAGAAGAATGCAGATCGATCCATGCTTATCACCCTGTACAAAGCTTAAGTCCAAGTGGATCAAGGACCTCCTCATCAAACCAGACACACTCAAACTAATAGAAGAAAAACCAGGGAAGCATCTGGAACACATGGGCACTGGAAAAAAATTCCTGAACAAAACACCAATGGCTTATGCTCTAAGATCAAGAATCGACAAATGGGATCTCATAAAACTACAAAGCTTCTGTAAGGCAAAGGATACTGTGGTCAGGACAAAACGGCAACCAACAGATTGGGAAAAGATCTTTACCAATCCTACAACAGATAGAGGCCTTATATCCAAAATATACAAAGAACTCAAAAAGTTAGACCGCAGGGAGACAAATAACCCTATTAAAAAATGGGGTTCAGAGCTAAACAAAGAATTCACAGCTGAGGAATGCCGAATGGCTGAGAAACACCTAAAGAAATGTTCAACATCTTTAGTCATCAGGGAAATGCAAATCAAAACAACCCTGAGATTTCACCTCACACCAGTGAGAATGGCTAAGATCAAAAACTCAGGTGACAGCAAATGCTGGCGAGGATGCGGAGAAAGAGGAACACTCCTCCATTGTTGGTGGGGTTGCAGACTGGTACAACCATTCTGGAAATCAGTCTGGAGGTTTCTCAGAAAATTGGACATTGAACTGCCTGAGGATCCAGCTATACCTCTCTTGGGCATATACCCAAAAGATGCCCCAACATATAAAAAAGACACGTGCTCCACTATGTTCATCGCATTTTATTTATAATAGCCAGAAGCTGAAAAAGAACCCAGATGCCCTTCAACAGAGGAATGGATACAGAAAATGTGGTACATCTACACAATGAATATTACTCAGCTATCAAAAACAACGATTTTATGAAATTGTGAGGCAAAAAAATGGTTGGACCTGGAAAATATCATCCTGAGTGAGCTAACCCAATCACAGAAAGACATACATGGTATGCACTCACTGATAAGTGGCTATTAGCCCAAATGCTTGAATTACCTAGTTGCCTAGAACAAATGAAACTCAAGACGGATGATCAAAATGTGAAGGCTTCTCTCCTTCTTTAAAAGGGGAACAAGAATACCTTTGGCAGGGAAGAGAGAGGCAAAGATTAAAACAGAGACTGAAGGAACACCCATTCAGAGCCTGCCCCACATGTGGCCCATACATATAGAGCCACCCAATTAGACAAGATGGATGAAGCAAAGAAGTGCAGACCGACAGGAGCCGGATGTAGATCGATCCTGAGAGACACAGCCAGAATACAGCAAATACAGAGGCGAATGCCAGCAGCAAACCACTGAACTGAGAACGGGACCCCCGTTGAAGGAATCAGAGAAAGAACTGGAAGAGCTTGAAGGGGCTTGAGACCCCATATGTACAACAATGCCAAGCAACCAGAGCTTCCAGGGACTAAGCCACTACCTAAAGACTATACATGGACTGACCCTGGACTCTGACCTCTTAGGTAGCAATGAATATCCTAGTAAGAGCACCAGTGGAAGGGGAAGCCCTGGGTCCTGCTAAGACTGACCCCCCAGTGAACTAGAGGTTGGGGGGGGGGGGAAAGGGGGGGAGGGTGGGGGGGGGAACACCCATAAGGAAGGGGGGGAAGGATGTTGCCTCGAAACCGGAAAGGGAATAACACTCTAAATGTACATAAGAAATACTCAAGTTAATAAAAAAATAAATAAATAAAAAAAAAGAAAAAATACTGTACACATTGCCATATACATGTGTGTATATATGTATGAAATATTTATATTTTCAAATGCTTTTTCTATTTTCTCTTCTACCTAACATTTACACATGACATTCTTTCCACTGTTTTAATCCAGGGTGCTGTGCAGTGGTGGGTGGAACACATAACTCTATAGTAGTGTACCCAACATCCTCTTATCATTTACTATCCTTTTACTTTCCTGTAGTTCTGTCTGTATGTATTCCTTTAGGGCTGGGGATATTTTTCATAGGTAAGTCATTTATTTTAAAATAATTATTTTGTAAATAAAATTTTGAACCTCTTCCATGGCAATTTCTGTCCTCGTATTTTCTGTATAATCCCCTGACTCTTTAGTTGACAATTACAACATTCCCAAGTCCTATTCAAGTGGTGTTCTGTTATGTTGTAACTTTCTTTAAAATTGCTGAATCTCTGATTTTCAGGAATTTTTCTTTGTTTCATATTGATAGGTATATTTTCCTAAACCAAAATGGTATGAGGGAAGTAGAGATTGGTTTAAGTTTAGAGAGAGATATAGGTATCCAGAGAGAGAGAGAGAGAGAGAGAGAGAGAGAGAGAGAGAGAGAGAGAGAGAGAGAGAGAAACTACTGACTGATTATTGACTTTGTTTTTTAACTTGTAGGATGTTTTTCTATGTCTGACTTATTTCAGGTAATTTGATGGCCTCCATTTCCATTCATGTAGCATCCACTTAAGGGACAGATTTTTATTTTTATAGCAGAATAATATTTAGTGCCCATATACACAAAGGTGAACAGGACATGTTTTAGTATAATAATTTCATTTTTACTTTTGGATATATACTTGAGTGTGGCATATCTGGATAATGTAACAGATCTATTTTTTCCATGAGGAACTCTACAATGTTTTCCTTAACTATTACACTAATTTAATAATAATTATGAAAATTTTTGAAAAGAAGAGAAAGAATGAACATTAGATTAGATCATTGCATGTTGAACATATAAATGGAAATTTCACTCTATGAACATAAGTCCCTGTTATTGAGACATTTTTGCACTTTAGATATTAACTTCAAGATTTTGAGCTGGAACTGAATTGAATGCCTCTTCTCTAAAAACTAGCTTTCATAATATCACAACGAGATACCAAGACGCTAAGGGAAGAAAATATTTTTGTCTTTCTTGGTTGTGATGCCTATGAACATTATATCTGTAAAGGTGAACTATTGACAATTACCACTTTGGTGAAAACATTGGCTCTTGAACTGAACTCAAGGCCCTGCTTGACAAGAATGAAAACATGCATGGTTTGTAAACTCAGTCAACTATACATTGCTAGTGGGTTGGAGGATCTAGAGAAATTTCTGCCAATTTCTTAAACAAACATCTTTCCTAATTGTACTCTAAATACTTGTCTTAATACACAGAGAAAAATGTACATTCATCCCTCATTCAAAACTCTTCTCTCTCTCTCTTTTTTACAGCATTAGGAGACCATCACATGAAATCATAACTTGTGGAAATTATGGAGTGGGATGTTTAATTCAAATTGACATATCTACAACGTAGCTCTGATACCCAAGTCTTTAGCATCCATTGAAGAGGGTGTGAGGGGGTTGTAAGAGAAGGAACATCAGAAAATCTGCTGGGAGGTTGTTCCTTTTAGGTATGACAGAGAAGCAATTCCCATGAAATCTTAACAATATGGCAGTCTAAACAAGACTGAAATAATTCCAAAAAACAGTGATATGGTAATGCAGATGAGAGAATATCATGAGGCCCAAGCCCTGGCTGAAGAGCTATGGGTGACACAACTGATCAAAGAGAAAACATTAAGAAAGAGTGATCACCTCTAAAAATGTAAGCACATAGGCAACATTGAAGGGACTCAGTACACGAGGTATTTGTTTAACTTTATTTTACATGCATAGGTAATAATAAAAACTGGAGGTAAGAGGTATGTTAATTTGGGAGGTGTGGCTACATGAGAAATAGGATGGAAAAGAGGAGGGTAAATAATGCAATTCATATATCTTAATTAAAATATGTAAGAGCTTAAGAGATGTCTCAGCAGTTAAGAACACTGGCTGTTCTTCCACAGGTGCTCACTTGAACTACCAGCACCCATGTGGTAGCTCACTACTGTCTGTAACTGTAATTCCATAGGATCCAGGACATTCTTCTGCTGTGAAAACGTACATGTTAACAAAACACCATTTACATTAATGAATAAATATTTTCATTAAAGCTGAAAGGGACTGGAATGATGGCTCAGCAGTTAAGAACACTGACTATTCTGTCTAGAAGACCCAGGTTCAATTCTCAGAACCCACATGGCAGCTCACAACTGTCTGTACCTCTAAAATCTGACACCCTCTTAAGGACATAAATGCAAGCAAGACAACAATGCATATAAAATAAAATTATATTTTAAAAACAAGATATATGAACTTTGAATTACATAAATAAATCAGGTACTTGTCTCATTGCTCCAATACAGTACCTGACAAAAATCCTTTAATGAAAGAAGGTCTTATCCTGATTGACCCATGGCACTCACATGAAAGCATGAAACACTGAATGATTGTGCTTAGTTTATTTTCTCATTTTCATTTAGTTGAGGAACCAAGCCCATGCAATGATAGCATGCACACTATGAGCAGTTTATCCCACTCCAGATAACCTAGTCAAGATAATCTCCAAAAGACAAACTCAAGCTTTGTTTCCATGGTGACTTTACAATGCATTAAGTTAAAAATCAAGATTAATCACTGCAATAATGTCTTCAGAGACTTTAACAGGGAGATATTTCAATGCTGGCAAGAAGAAATGAATGTTTCAAATTTTATATAACCTGCATTACTTTTATGATCTGTGAACTCTGTTAAAATACAATGAGTGTTATTAGGAGAACACATTCATCAGAAGCAGAAAAAAATAATGACACAATGGTTTTAATGCCACTGTGAATTAAAACTAGCCCAGATTTAGTTCTGAACTCTATGAGCATGATGGATATAAAAATATGGTTTTCATTTAAAGGTCCTGTACTTGATCTCTGGACCTACAATCATAATAGTATGAAGATATACTAGATTCCGTAACTACTCAAAATCATGATCAATAAGAGATGGAGTAAAAAAATGGAAAGAATAAAAATTTTGAAATCATCCCACAGATTATAACATGGTTTGGGTCTCCTAATATGTCATGGTCAGTGTGGCTTAGTTTCTGTATTAGGAAATAGCAGTAGAGAAAGTTTAACTCGCCATTGAGATGCTTAGTCAAGGTCTCTGTGACCAAACGCATTGCTCAGGATAGGGCATCTTTGAGTCACTTGGTTTCTCATTTCAAAGTAGCAAAGCATTGTAGAATTGAAGTGGAAGTTTTTGGTTATCTCATGTGATGCAGAGGTACATGATGTTTTGCTCGGACAAGATCCAGTAGGGATGATGCTTGGAGAGAATATAAGTAGGATTTGATAAACAGTAATGACATGCTTGCATAGCTAGCTGTGTTACTAGCTATGTTGAACTTCACTTCGTTGAGTGACATATGGCAGAGAACTCCTGGCATTCTGACTGTACCTGTTTCCTTCCTCTACTCGGGCTGATTCAGCATAGGCTTGGAGGTTTTTTCAGGATCATGGTTGTTTCGGATTTGTATTGTACTGGACTGTTGGTATACTGACACTAATGAATTGGAGTGCTGGTATCTTGATAGATAGATTGGAATAGCCCCAACGAACTATTTCTAAACAAGTCCACATCCCTTTGTCCTATTTACCATCCTTCCTCCCTTACCTTTAGAAGGTAAGCTAGAAGACAGGTCGAAACATTTGAGAACCCTTAGTAAAATAGATTTTGAAAATGTAAGCCCTATAGAGAAGTTAGAGGAATTCTTGTTTCTAAAAATTACCTCCACTCTGAGAGATCTGGGCAGTGTGGGGAATACCCATTCCCTCTTCCTGTTCTGAGCCAGGTGCCACCACTATAAGGAAATGCCTCCATAAACTCACTGGCTCAAAAATAAAAAGATGGTACATCGATGATAGAAAGACAGATTAGAGAGATAAAAAGAACTACAGACGATACAAATAGACGGTAGGTAGATAGATAGATAAATCAATCAATCGATAGATATATAGCTTAGCATATTAATAACTGTGTCAGAAACTTGTCATACTTGAAGGGTTAAGAATAGCACCTTTCTATTGCTACTCTATAGTCACTTCAGCAAGCTCTCTGTCACAGGCAGTGTTTGCCCAACTACTTTTCACTGCATTTCACATACTTCGGGCTCCAAAGTTTGAGAAGCAGTATATTCATCTGCATCCTGTCCTTTAAGATGCTGTTTCTCTTCAAGGTTTACATAAGCGAAATTGCAAATCAAAATACACAAAAGTTATTCCACTTCTGTATAGAATTGTAAACAGAAAAAAAATGAAATGATACCCAAATTTCACAGAAAATTTATACATAATCAGAATACCAGTCTGTAACACATCTACCGTCCAAAAATGTTTCTTTTAATAAAAGTCTTATTTGTGTTGCTTATATGGAGTCAGTAACAATGTATTTTCAGAAGATGTTTGTCTGAGTGAATGAGCACAACAATCATTTCATAAAAAACACTAAGACTTACGGCTTCATTTTTAGAATTAATGAACTGAGTAAATGCTCTAAATTAGTCTAGTTACTATGACAGCATAAGTCCTAATTAGTTGTGTTTTATTGCTAATTTATATTGAAATTATCTTCAATTTTATAGTGGAGACTCTAAAGTTCTCTTACCAAATGTAAGCATGCTGATCTTGGTACATGGTTTGGCAGTAAAAAGTACACAAAGTCTAATGAAATCAAATCGGATGAGCATACATTTATTTTGCTACTGTAGGAGTAGTTGACAATAAATAAAATAATTCAAAGTTAAAGAGATAAAATTTCTAGTACCAAATGCCAGAGCAGCAAGCTATTGGTGTCCAACATAGGACCAAGATTGGCAAAGTACATTTGCCTTTTAATGTCACGTTAGAAAGCAGAGGTAACCCAATTTACAGGTGTTGATGATTAGAATGTGACTTTGTAAATTTTTAGACGGCACACTAGAGTGCATAGATCACCTGAGTAGCTAATTATCCTGAAGTACAAGTCCCTTTAAGAAGCCAGCTATATCATAAGCATTTCCCATTATCCCATGGAATCCTCATGGAGATTCCTCACCCAATATTTGCTGCTCAGAAATGATGTTTTTAGTAAAGACACTGAAATATATAATACTATATGTACTATATATGAAATTTCATATATATATGAAATATATACATATGAAGTTATATAGGTACTTATAGTATATAGGAGTTATAAAGGTAGCATATTTATCAATAAATAAATGTACATAGAAAGTTAAAAACAAAGGTGATGAAGAAAAAGGAAGTTAAAATGAAAGTTCTAAAGCTAAAATACAGTCAGGAAAGGAAGAACTACTTTGCACCTTGATCTTGTTCACCTATTTCTTCTGATAACCAAGAAAGCCAAGCAAATGTCTACTTCATCTGGCCATCATAATCAACAAAGCATGTCATAACTTCAGGAAAATCTGGAGAAACGTTAGGAGCAATTCAGTGTCACCTATATAAAGAATACTGTACTGTTTGCATTTTTGGCCTCCAAGGATCATTCTCACAGGATAGAAAAAAGCAGGGTTATCTGTCAAATCAAAAGGAGAAAATAACTTGCCATTATTTCCATAAACTTGTTAATCATGAAATATACATTATAAAATATTCTCATATCCAGGCCCAATCTGCATTTCATGAATAAAATCACGTAAGTGCTTTTCATAATTATTAGACTAAGGGGACACGTTTCAATTATTAAAGATAAGTAAAGCATGGAGTCATTCACGGTCGGGTGGTTTCAAACTCTCTATGGATTAGCTGGGCTCATGGGGATATTAAGCAAAGTAACAAATCTGGGAGAGCACTTGCCCAGCATTTTCCCCTCACTGGAGAGAACCTCATTCTCTTGCTGTATACTTAGGACTACAGTATGTATTCTTTCTACCAGATTTAGATATAAGCAAAAGATGTAAAATTGTGAAACATCTACCCATGCTTGGCATTGGGTGGTAGAGCAGTAAGGAATTTATTCATTTGTGAAAAGTTATCAACATGATTAAAATCTGTAAAAAAATGGTAAGAACTATATATAAAGACCAAGATAGACATCAAACACACACACACACACACACACACACACACACACACACACACACACACACACACTATTTTAAGTCACAGAATGAAGTATTTTTTAATTCCTAAGGCATATTGCAATATTCTGGATTTTCCTAGCATTTTAATGGGCTTATCTCAGTAGCCTAATAAAATAACTTTGGAAAAGCCTTTCCTGCACTGCACATTCATAATTCAGCATTATCTGCATGCTTCATATGTGCAAATGAGGGTAGGGGCAGGAAATGTCAATTAGAATGTCAGCTGGCCTAGTGATGATATCTTCTGTGATACACCATCTCTGTTAATATTTTAATTAGTTTATAAAATAAGTCTCTGAAATATGCCAAAGTGCACAAGTGGTCCTCCAATTTTAATATGCGTGAAAATCAACAAGGGAGCATCTTGAAGTAGTTTATTCAGACTCTACAGTGAAGGAAATTATAGCAATAAAATTCTGAAGTAGGGATTTAGAAAGCAAACTAAATTGACCATGTGAATATATCTGCAATTTCTACAAAAATGACTTGCGAGGTAGTATTTATTTGGTACTAAGTGATTTTTTTTTCTTTCCAAAACTACTTTTTTTTCTGTAGTTTTTTATGAACAAAATATACTGTAAGGCACTAAGAAATACAAGAAAGAAAGAGTTGAAAACCTGATTCTCTAGGTAGAAACGGGAAGCTGTAGAAAGGTACATACATACCCTCAGGACTTAAATATAAAACTAGTAAAGAAATTAATGTCACAGAACTTGAAAGACTGACTATTCCCACTTGACTGAGAAATAACACTTCTGAGGCACAAGGGATCTTATGACAAAGTTTACAAGACATAAAAAGATTTGTTTGGAAAACAAATAACAAAAGGAATGTGGAAGCTGCAGGATAGAAAGCAAGGACTTATAGTGCATTATTCCCATGCTACATGAGGGTGGTAGATTTACATGTGGTTAATTACAAGAATCTTAAGAAACATTCAAGAATATAGACTTTGTATGTAATACAGAAAATGTGGAAATTTCAGGTAGTGTGTGTTTGCTTTTGTTTTTGTTGTTGTTGTTTTGTTTAGAGTGTACTGACAGATCAAAGTTGTATATAGAAGGAACTTTATTACAACCATGATTATGATGGATTATAAAATAAGAAGATAGCAGGCATCAGTGGGAAGACATAGAACAAGGCAGGAAAGATGGAAATGTGAAAAGGTAACATGGGACTGGTTTTTGAAGGAGAGAAACAACATTGTAATTGACTAGGCATGAAAAAAATGAAGATTTGACAGTTGACATGTATTCCAGAGTTTCTATCCTATTGTATTTTTTTTTAAAAAATGCATGATATTAATGCAAACAGGTTGGCTAGGAGAAGCAAGATATGAGTAGTAAAGCTCATATTTTAAATCCTGCATTGTGATTATGTGCCCTCCATAGCAATATGTGATTTAAGAACATAGAGTCCCAAGCTAGAGCACTGCATGTGCATAGACACCAGTTTCATTTCTGTCCTTCCGAACCACAGGATAGTTATCAGTATAGTCAGGAGACTAGAAATGAACACGTGATTGTCCCCATTACAGAAGGCACTTGCCATCCATCGGGTCTCCACTCATTCCATGCTGTTTGCTTCTTACGTATTTCAAGACCTATGCAATAAAGAAGAACTAAAATTTTCTCTAATTAGAAAAGCACAAATGGTCCACCAATGAACCTTAACCTACAGTTAAAGAACACTGTTAAATTGTTATTCTCAGATAAGAAAAGTGATATTCTATTATTTTGCAGGTTTATTAGAATTATGATGTTGATATCCATGCTCAATGAACCACTTTCTGAAGCTGGTGATTACAAAAATGTAGCCATTGTTGAACATGAAACTAAAAGTGATGCTAATTTTATGACAATTGTGGTTTAGCTTTCCGTCCTCAAACTGTGATAATCAAATCTCATGTTGAAGAATGTAAGGTCATGGGGAAAGACATCCTATTACTGAAAGAATAATTACAGAAGAATATAGATAGGATATTTCACCTCTGTTTGAATAAAAGGACTAAGTTATTGTAGCTGCTATTATGCAGCTATGGATAGATTGCTGATGTACCTTATCAAATCTTATGCTATGATATACGATCAATTATATTCCACTTAAATATCACATATTATAATTTAGCTACAATGCCCTGGTTAAGTAAATGAGCTTGGTACTCCCATCTGCTGCAGAGAATATAGGTCTTCTGAGAATACAAGAGAAAGAATTGATCTTATCTGCCAGGAAACACTTTCTTAGAATGAAAAAGCATGGTTCAAATATAAGAGTCATAGAAGACTTTGTTCTTTCATTACTTTACTTCCTTCTATGCATCTCAAGCCTTTAGCACTAGAGCAAAGGGGCCATGTCATGTTTGTCCCAAGAAACAATTGAAGGTCTCAGGGACAATGAACAACTCTATGAGTATAATGAGCCAGCATGTGATTGGGACAATATTACAAAGTTTATTTTCATACATATTTAAAATTAAATGTAAAATTAAACCTTATAAAAAATAACAGTGTTCAATGTTTAGGTCCAAATTTTAAAGTTTCTGTGTCATATTTTAAAAATACCCATGATTTAGTAGCTAAAACATATTTAGGAATTTGTATATTACATTTAAAAGATTATTGCTAAAGTATATATCTGTGCATAAAAACATGGTTAAACAAAGTATGTAAGTCTTAGCCTTTGTAATATAAAAATATAACTTTACAAAACACATCAAATCTTACTGGAAAACTAGGTTTAAAAAATACATGATGAGAATCTTCTGCATTTCTTCATTATGCAATCCCAAATCCTGAGACTCCTAGAGCATTGCTTCGTTCTCTTCTATAAATCATTTCTTGTACCAGCTGTTCTCAATGTTTAACAGACCACAGAGGACCAGAAAGTGGCTCTAAGAAGTCATCAGTTACATGTCTTTTCCAAGGTAACATAAGCGTATAAGGAAAAACACTCAGTAAAGACCTTCATATTCTTGGTTCTAGTGGGTAATTGTCAGGAAGTAAAAAGAAGCAAGACCTGCTTGAGTGCTGTCTTATATGCACAGTTAAGGAAGTGCAATATAGATGATGGTCCTAATACTGTCACAATTATTAATGTGGTGAACACTTTACAGGTATCTCATCTAGTAAACTCCTTAAGAGCAGCTACTGCTTGGCCTCATTTGGAGATGTAAACTGACAATCACTAGGGTGGGTAATCCATCCTAATTCAATTCTGTATGACTATACCACTTAAATGTGGGCTGATGTACAGAAATATAATGCCCAATTACTAACAAATATTTCTATAAAAGTAAAAGTAACCTCTTATTTATGGATTTTGTCAATTTCTCTAACGTAAAATTTCCAACTAGGGACTATTTTACATACCATCTTTGATGGTTTAATTAAGGAATGTTACATTAAAACAGCCTTCACAAGCCAGTGAGGCATGCCAGACGGATCATACTGTGGAGTCTTCTTTGAAATTTCACTATATTCTAGCCTTAGCTTACTCCATGAATCATATGCAAAATAGTAGGAAGTCAAAAACTAGAACAAGGAAAAATAAATTTAAGGAGGCCCTGTCATTTCTCCTTTCATTAATAATTCCTACCAAGAACATCTTAAAGACTTATTTTTTATTGTGTATGTGTGATTACTCACATATATGTGTATATATGCATACATTTACAGAAATACATATACATGCATACACATATGTATATATACATATACACATAAGTATACACATATGTATAAATGTGTATAAATGTGTATATTTGCATTATGAAGAGGGCCTATTACTAGAATAATAGGCTATAATGACCTGTCTGATGACAGTGTATTCCGAAAACCAGAATCTATTTTACTGAAAGAGTAGCAAAAGTCCCCTAACCATGGCCCAGTCTCACCATTATATTCAAAATGTCATCTCCTCAATGTATATTTTCTAAATTGAGGAAATTAGTTTGAATAATAGAGTTATGCAAAAGCATTATTAAAATAAATGTCACCAAATATGCAGTTATTAATGATAATTATATTTTATACAGATAGTGTCAAATGAATATGATTGAATAAAAATTGAAGTAGTTAACAATAATTCAGATGAAATATCTATCTTATGTCATACTATATCTTAAATACATACATTTGTATACTTATGTTTAATACTTAAAGTTGAAAAAGTGAGTTAGGTAAATCAAGCAATGTTTATTTGATACCTACTAATTATTACTCATTCTTTTTATTGATTGAAGCATGGTATTTTCTGAGCGATACTTAAAGTTCATCTGTAAGACACAGTCACATGTATGATCTTCCATGTCTGGTAGGAGATTGTTCTCTACCATTGTTCAAGTTAAGATAAAGATATTGATGTTTTCTATGCAATTTACAATGAAGGGATGAGGATCTAGGAATTCTGTGCTTACTTATGGGCCTGCATTGCTATCCCACAAACTTATATTTGTATTCATTCATATTAGAGTATGGATCTCAGACACTGACTCCAACCTGACTGTACATTTGTACCATTTTTTCTCCCATCTCCTCCCTCTGGCTTACCCACATACTAAAAATGTAGTGCCTACTATTACATATTTCCCTGGCAGCAAGATGAACCTTGATACATAGCATGTTGCATGATGTTCTCCAGGTCTGTGGAGAGCCAGCCGTTTTCCATTAGCTTCTATCATAAGTCCAGAATGGGGATTCTTGTTTGATATATTCTAAGCAGCCGTCTGGCCACATGACTTCTCCACAAGTGACTCCACTTACCCTACCTGGCTAGTAGCTAATTCTTCATACACAACTATGAAACATTGCCTCCAGCCATTTTCACAGTTTTGATATGAATGTTGCTGGAAAGTTTTCATTCTCAGAATTGTGAGATGGCTCAAGGGAACTCTCTTTCTAGTTTTACTGACTAGTTTATGGGCCACCTTTTTCACTCGTAGACGCAAAGGATCGAAGAAAAGGGCAGAGGCCAATCTTTTTGGCAGACACAGCTGTGCATTTTGAACCACCCTTTGGCCCATTCCTTTTCTCTAGAATTTATGTATGCTTTTAACATTTTTATTCCCTTTGGAAACATTTGGCCAAAGGTTCGTAGAAACGATATGCCCAGCAATCTTGCAGATTTGGATGTATCAGAGTTCTAGTTAGGTTCAGAAATATATATATTCACAGAAATAATTTTTGGGGAGAACCTGGGCCCCTGGTAAATAACTAATTGAATAATGTCTTCTTACAATAATGTAAACTACTAAGAAGTACTAAGTTTTTTGTTGTTCTTATTTGTTTTTTGGTTCTGTTGTTGTTTGGGCTTTTGTTTGTTTTGTTTGTCGGTCAAAAACACCAGGCTTAGGGATATTTTAGGAATATCCTTAGGGATAGCCCTGGCAACTTGATGATGGCCATATACTTTGTGAATAATGGACTATGGTTTAAATTTGATCTCTACAAATAGAATCCATTATTTTAACTGAAACACATCATACTGTTTTCACACAGGTCATAATGTGGAAATGAATAGGTATGTTGATTTCTTTCCCCAAATTAACAGGTTAGAAAAGTGTGAACTAGCAGGGAAAAATATTTATACTAGTAAATATATTTTCTGTGTTAAGGGCCTTTATAGAAAACTATGGAGAAATGAACAACAAGGAGAAGGTACAAGGATAGAGCTTGGGTGAGCCTCAGGGGACAGCATGTGCTCTGTATGTTTAAGGTCTCGGGTTATTCTCCATCATGACATAATCCCTGATGAGGAAAAGAAGAAGAGAAGGAGGTAGAAGAAGAAATAGGGCGACTATTTTAAACATTACTCTCATTCCTTCTGGCAGCTTAATTGCTTAGTAGGAGAAGTGAAAACTATCTGACAATTTCTATCATTACCAACGTGTAAAATTAATGAGAATCCATGTCCCCAGAATGTGCTTTTGTTTTCCTCATTACTCCTCTCCTTCAAAGAATATGATCAACTTAAACTTGCCATTACAGAACAACAACACAAGTTTAGAAGATCTGAAAACATCTGTGCCCTGCTATTCAGAAGAGTACTGAACACATTTAAGCAAATAGACAACTCCTCGCTAGTCTTCAGGGAATCCTGCTGTTAAACAATTATAAGTGACATAGTGATGGATTATTGCAACTTTATGTCACTGCCTATATTGTGACAAACTTCATCTTTCTTTTCCTACTTTTTATTTCTCTATGCTTTTTACTGTTTACTTTTTGTGACAAAGCAATGTTAGAATACTTGCATACCAATTTCTAAAAACGATCAGTTTTCTGATTTGCTAAGTTTTCTTCATCATTTGGATTTTAATTGATAAAGAAAAAGATTATTTTATCATCTCTAGATAATGAATGCCTAGAGTTAAATTTATTGTAGATGGTATTAAGATCTCAACTAATCAATAGAAGAATACATGAACAAATCTAATAACACTCTCTATATTATACATGCAGCCCTGAGACTCTTCCCATGATTCTGTAGATGGTCTTATGCCCACACACATACAGGCAGCACTAAGTGGATCTGTTAACCTAGAAAAGAATCTGTGAATCCGGAAGGGAAAAAGAGCACACTAGAACAAAATCATATTACATACAAATATTTAAAAATAAATGATTATTTTTTCTTTAATATTTAATGTCATTTACTTAATAGGCTAATATTTGCTTTCTTTACTTTTTTATGTTTGGAAATTAAAATATAATCACATAATTTCCCTCACCTTTCTTTCCCTTAAATCCTTTTCATAACCCATCTTACTCTCCCTCTAACTCATGGCTTTTTTAAAATAATACATTCACAAACCCCATCACTACTCAAATACACATACACACACACATACACACACACACACACACACATACACACACACACACACACACACACACACACACAACTTGCTCAACCTATTTAGTGTGACTCATCTCATAAGTATTTGATTTCAGGGATGGCCATTTTATATTACATAACCAAATAGAGGAATCATCCCTGTAGAAGCCTATAAGTTCTGCTCTTCTCAATCTTTAGCAGCCATAGCTCTTTGTCTAGGGATGGAGCCCCATGAGAGTTCCTCCTTCTATATTAGTATGCTTATTGTTGTTGTTCTTGTTCAGGTTTTGTTGTAAATAGCCATATTGTTAAGACAAGTATGGATGAAAACTTCCTGTCAGTTCTGAGAGTCACAGCTCCACAGTATATCAACCCAAACTATATGATCATATTAATAAAGTATTTTTAAATGTGATGGTTAGGACAGAACATTGAGATGTATAACTTATTTTCATTTTTATTGAAAATAATTGCACATAATGATATGCCAATGCAATACAAAGGGAATTATTGTCAATTTACATACAAATTATAACCAATAGTGTGGAATTTTGAAAAAAAGAGCATGAATAGATTTCGTATACTACATACCAGTGAATGAGAACTTGAGCTAACAAAATTGTAATTACTTTTAATGAGAAATATGTGTTCTGATTTTTGATTTGTATCATGGTGTCAATATTCAATGTCTTTCATAGATTCATATTGTGAGTGTTTGATTGTTTGTGATGCTGTTCTGAAGGTTGTGGAACCTCTGTGTATAGTAAAAATAACTGGCTGCTCCATAGAGTGTGCCTTTGTAGCTGCTTGTATTACAAAAGCTAATTATGGCCCCCCTCCAAAAAAACTGTTTGCAAGAAAGGATCTGCATGTAGCTTCTGGGAACTGGCCCACAGTTGGTTCTGATTGGTAAATAAAGATGCAAGAAGCTAATGGCTGCAAAGGACAGATGGTATTTGAGCATTCCCAGGTTTGGGACTGTAATGAGAGGAAGGAGGAGATGCCCAGTACTTTAGAGGATCATAGAGAGAGTAAAGACAGAGGACACCTTGGAGTGTGGCAAAAAGTTTGCCCTGTGCTCTTGACCAAGAAAGCAGGTCGCAGTGGTATGCACAAATGGGTTATGAGTAACTAAGATATAACATTGAAATAAGTAAGTAGACCCAAATCCCATGGGGAAGAGAGCTGAACATCAAAGAGTTCAGACATCCTGAGACTGCAGGACAGACTGCCACCTCTGCACAACTCTGCCCGTATCCCTGGTCCAAGGGGAAACTGCACACTGCCTTTTGACATAGGGATATAGGAACAGACAGCTGGCAGTACCTGTGGTCCTGGTCTGTGCCCAGAACCAAACTGAACTGGCCAAACAGATCCCTGCACCCAAATCCCAATGGGGAGTGAGCTGGACCCTCAGAAGTGTGGATACTCCTGAGAAGTCAGAGGAGATTACCCTATGCCCACAGTCCAGACCTAAGAGGAAATCTCATAGTGCCAAACGTGCCCACTGGGTGTAAAGACCTGGGAGCAATCAAGGGCAAGACCATTCTGATTCCTGCCCAGGTCTGGAGCTGAAAGACAGTCTCCAGGAGCACTGATACACCTGAAATGAGAGCACCTGTTCTCAGAAAAGGCTGAAAGAAAGAGTAAAACAGTTCTACAGGAGTGCTGAGACAGAGGCCTACAGCAGGACTCTCAGAATCAGCAAGACCAGCCAACAACAGAGACAACCCAATGGCTAGAGGCAAGCGCAGGAACCTAAACAACAGAAACCAAGACTACATGGCATCATCAGAGCCCAGTTTTTCCACCAAAGAAAATACTGGATATTAAAAGTCATCAGAAAAGCAAGATTTAGATTTAAAATCACATTTTTTGATAATGTTGGAGGACTTTATGAAAGACATAAAGAACTCCCTTAAAGAAATGCAGGAAAACACAAGTAAACAAGTAGAAGCACTTACAGAGGAAACACAAAAATCCCTGAAAGAATTACAGGAAAACACAACCAAACAGGTGAAGGAATTGAAAATGGAAATAGAAACAATAAAGAAAGCACAAAGGGAGACAACCCTGGATATAGAAAACCCAAAGAAGAGAAAAGGAGCTGTAGAAATAAGCATCACCAACAGAATATAAGATATAGAAGAGAAAATCTCAGGGGCAGAAGATACCATAAAAACATCGACATAACTGTCAAAGATAATGTAAAATGAAAAAAGCTCCAAAACATACAGGAAATCCAGGACACAATGAGAAGGTCAAACCTAAGGATAATAAGTAGAGAAGAAAGTGAAGACTCCCAACTTAAAGGATAAGTAAATATATTCAACAAAATCATAGAAGAAAACTTCCCTAACCTAAACAAAGAGATGCCCAAAAATTCCTCCCGTCACATAATAGTTAAAACACTAAATGCACAAAACAAAGAAATAATATTTAAAGCAGTAAGGGAAAAAGGTCAAGTGACATATAAATACAGAACTACAAGAATTACACCAGACCTCATCAGAGACTATGAAAGCCAGAAGATGCCGGATAGATGTCATACAGACTCTAAGAGAATACAAATGCCAGCCCAACTTACTGTATCCAGCAAAACTCTCAATTAACATAGATGGAGAAACCAAGATATTCTGTGACAAAACCAAATTTACACAATATCTTTCTACAAATCCAGCTCTACAAAAATAATAGACGGAAAACTGCAATACAAGAAGAGAAACTACACCATACAGAAAGTAAGAATATAATTTCCTTGCAATGAAACCAAAAGAGAGACAAACAATAAAAAGTTCTACCACAGAACTACTTAACCTGATAAACAACTTCAGCAAAGTGTCCGGAATAAAATTAACTCAAACAAATCAGTAGCCTTCCTGTACTCAAAGGATAAAAAGGCTGAGAAAGAAATTAGGGAAATGACACTCTTAAAAATAGTCTCAAATAATATAAAATATCTTGGTGTGACTTTAACCACACAAGTGAAAGATAGGTATGACAAGAACTTCAAGTCTCTGAAGAAAGAAATTTAGGAAGATCTCAGAATATGGAAAGATCTCCCATGTTCATGGATTGGCAGGATTAATATAGTAAAGATGGCCATTTTGCCAAAAGCAATCTACAGGTTCAATGCAATCCCCATCAAAATGCCTACTCAATTCTTTATAAAGATAGAAAAAGCAAATTGCAAATTCATATGGAATAACAAAAAGCCTAGGATAGCAAAAAATATACTCAACAATAAAAGAATTTCTGGAGCAATCACCATACCTGACTTCAAGCAGTATTACAGAGCAATAATCATAAAAACTGTATGGTATTGGTACAGAGACAGGCAGGTAGATCAGTGGAATAGAATTGAAGACCCAGAAATGAACCTGCACACCTATAGACACTTGATCTTTGACAAAGTAGCTAAAACCATCTAATGGAAGAAAGATAGCATTTTCAGCAAATGGTGCTGGTTCAACTGGAGGTCAGCATGTAGAAGAATGCAAATCGATCCATTCTTATCACCATGTACAAAGCTTAAGTCCCAGTGGATCAAGAACCTGCACATCAAACCAGATACACTCAAACTAATAGAAGAAAAAGTGGGGAAGAATCTCAAACACATGGGAACTGGGGAAAATTTCCTGAACAAAACACCAATGACTTATGCTCTAAAATCATGAATCAACAAATGGGACCTCATAAAACTGCAAAGCTTCTGTAAGGCAAAGGCCACTGTTGTTAGAACAAAATGGCAACCAACAGATTGGGAAAAGATCTTTACCAATCCTACATCTGATAGAGGGTTTATATCCAAAATATACAAAGAACTCAAGAAGTTAGACTGCAGGGAGACAAACAACCCTATTAAAAAATGGAGTTCAGAACTAAACAAAGAATTCACAGCTGAGGAATGCCGAATGACTGAGAAACACCTAAAGAAATGTTCAACATCCTTATTCATCAGGGAAACACAAATCAAAACAACCCTGAGATGCCACCTCACACCAATCAGAATGACTAAGATAAAAAACTCAGGTGACAGCAGATGCTGGAGAGGATGTGGAGAAAGAGGAACACTCCTCCATTGTTGGTGGGATTTCAAACTGGTATAACCACTTTTGATATCAGTCTGGAGGTTCCTTAGAAAATTGGACATTACACTACCTGAGGACCCAGTTATACCTCTCCTGGGCATATACCCAAAAGATGCCCCAACATATAACAAAGACACATGCTCCACTATGTTCATAGCAGCCTTATTTATAATAGCCAGAAGCTGGAAAGAACCCAGTTGCCCTTCAACAGAGGAATGGATTCAAAAAATGTGATATATCTACACAATGGAGTGCTACTCAGGTATCAAAAAAAATGACTTCATGAAATTCATTGGCAAATGGATGGAAATAGACAATATCATCCTGAGTGACGTAACTCGGTCACAGAAAAACACACTTGGTATGTGCATATACAGTCACCAAAACTAGATTAAGATTGATGAAGCTAGAAAATGCATGCTGAAAGGGATCGGATATAGATCTCTCCTGAGAGACACATCCAGAGCATGTCCAATACAGAGGTCAATGCTAGCTGCAAATCACTGAACTGTGAACAGAAACCCCATGGTGGGAATTAGAGGAAGTATTGAAAGAGTTGAAAGAGCTTGCAAACCCATAAGAACAACAATGTCAACCAATCAGAGCTTTCAGGGTCTAAACCACTACTGAAAGTCTATACATGGACTGACCCAGGACTCCAACAGCATATGTAGCAGAGAATAGCCTTGTTGGGATACCTGTGGAAGGGGAAACCCTAATCCTGCCAAGGTTGGACCCCCAGTGCAGGGGAATATGGGGGACAGTAAGGGAGATGTATGGGGGGGGAATACCCATATTGGGGAGGCAGGGAGGTGAGGAAACTGGGAATGGGAATAACATTTGAAATGTAAGTAAAGAAATATATCTAATGAAATATTTTTAAAAAATAAAATAAAATATCTATTATATACACCAAAAAAAAAAGATGTCACACAGTTAAAGGTATAAGTAGAAATATACAATAATGGTATTAGCACATTATATAAGTAATAAAACTCTATATGACAAAATAAAAAAGAAATTTGGAAGTAGTAATTAAAATTTTGGACTGGAGGTAGATTCTAGCTGCACTGAAGTAGGAGTTGCCTTGCTACTCTCTACTTTATACACAGGCGTACTGGAATATAAAGGCTGTGTGCATCTTTCATTTGGGAACCTAGACCATTGAAGTAAGTAGCAAACCTCGTGCTTGGATTTAATAATTAATACTACAAATACTTATCCATGGTTCTGGGTCAGTCTCTGATTTTATCTGTTACCATTCAAACAAGGTACCAGTATATGTATTTGCCATCATAGACTGACCCTGAGCCACCATACTATCCTCTTTTAAAGTTCTGTTGTCATATATTTCTTTATCAAAATGATGATAAGAGAATCTAATGCAATATAATAGGATGATACAATTCTTAATATTTAAGAGATTATCCTGAAAATGCCTGTGAGGATAAATTGTTTTCTGTTTTGATATGATGGTTTCATTCCCATAGTCATTGAGCAGAATGATATAAATCTCATATGTTTTGATGTCTACTATATTTCTGAAGAAAGGAGAATTTGAGAGATTGTGGATGTGAATGTATTGTGGATGTGAATATCAGCATTCACAGATTGTTGTTCAGGAATTCAGTCTCTATCTGGTGATTCTATTCGTTACAGTTTCCCGGGCCACACTTGGCTCTAAGTACAGTGCTTAATAAAAAACATAAGTTAAAGACAGAAAACTGCTTTGGTAAACTTAAAACATCTCAGTACACATTTGATAATATCCAGTTACCATTAAAATATTTTATTTAAAATTTTTAAGCTTGAAAACACAAACTGATTTACTTTTTTAGAGAATAATCTAAGAATTGAATGCTGATGTTAGTAAACAAATGACTTAAATCTTTACTAGTTTGTAATACTCAGATGTCTTCTGGAAAAGAGCTGTTTTAAAATATATGAAAATGATGAATAGAATAGTGGAAAGAGGAAATGGAAAAGTTTATGGAATACCTATCAAACACATCACTTGGTTTCTATAAGGTATGATAAGAAAATATATTACCTAATGTCTAAACAATGCTCATGTAGAAAAAGGTCTTGACCTATGATATCTGATTGTAAAGCACAATTTTAGCCATGACTTTGGAGGTAAAACTATGTCATTGAGTTAAGGAGGTATGCAATGTATTACTGCCATAGTAAAGGCTTTGAGCCTTTCTTCCATTTACACCCTTGGATGCCTGTGGAATGCAAGATTATTGTAAATAAATTAATTTCTATCCCATGCTTTACTTATTATATTTCTTTTCCTCTTGGCTTTACTATTGTTAGTCTTCCCTCTAATTTCCTTTTTAATTTTGTTCATATCCAGAGGTAATCAAAAGAGATAGAGTTCAAAATGAGCAATGTTCTGGTTTAATAATTCAGTTAATATTTTAATGTTTGAATTTTTTCAGAGGGGGGTGTATATTCATGTGCTTTTCCCAACAGATTCCAATGGCAGGAAGAACTAGTGAAATGAATTACTGCAAGAAGGAGACAGAAAGAAGAATTAGCACAATGGTTTCTTTTTAAATCGTTTTGATAATACAAATAAACATATATCTTCAAAACATCTAAAATGAACAAAGTATCTCATGGGCTGACACATTTGTTATGTTACTATTTATAATAAAATATTAGAACCATGAAAACATTTAAAACTACTGATACAGGTAAGTAAATGATGATTCCCACGTGAAAGGTTGCATAATAAAATCCGTGGAAATGTTTTTTCTATAAAACAGTCTGTAGCAAATGGAAAGGTATTACACTAAAACCTAAACAGAAAGTGTGACACAATGTCTAATTTGACCAAAATCCAAGACACCCACACCTGATACTGCCTGGAAAATTCAAGAACCAAACACTAGATAGCCCAGAGACCTTTGGTAAAACCAAACACATTGGTATTATTTTTTTTAATTATCAATAAAATGACTCCTAATAATACTCTGCTAAAGTCATAGATCAGTGCCTCATCTAGGCATCCCTGGAGAGGAATCTTCTCAGCAGATAGGAACATATGCAGAGATCCACAACTGGACATTAATAGAAAAAAAGCTAAATGGGAGTTCTCCATCAAATTCTTCTTAGAACTCAAAATATTCTTTGGAAGAGGAGAGAGAAACAATGTAAGGCCTAAAGGAGGCAAAGTACATGAGGAGAACAAGGTCCTAAGAATCAACTAAGCAAGGGACCGATGAGCTCACAGGGAGTAAAGCATCAAGCACAGGGTCTACACGGGGTCTACACCACATACTCTGTGTATATTATAGATCTTAGCTTAATATTTCCTATGGAATTCCTAACTGTGCGAACAAGTGGGTCTTTGACTCTTGTGTCTGCTTTGGAGACACTATTCCTCCTTTTGGGTTGCTGTGTACAATTTTGATATATTTTTATTTCTTCTTGTCATATTTTATTCTTTTTAGTTTCATGGTTGGTTGTTATATCTTAGATTCTAAAAGTGTTCTCAACTTATGGGCAACCATCTCTTTTGGGGTTGAAATGACCCTGTTACAGCAGTCATTTTAGACCTTGGGAAAATATATATCTACCTTACAATTTGTAACAATAGCAAAATTACATTTATGAATAGTAAACACATATTTCTACAGTTGGAGGCTCACAGCAACATTGGAAACTCTATTAAAAGATCCCAGAAATAGAAAGGTTGAGCAGAAAGAGGGTAGATCAGATGGAAGGGGGGATGGGAAGGAACAGGGAGGTGTAGAGAGAGGCAATACCATGAACAGGATATATTACTAATAAATAAAACTTTTAAAAATTAAAAAAAGAATTGTCCACATTTCCAATAAAAGAAAAGAAATTAAATATATACATGATAAGTATAGAATATAGAAAGTTTAAAATAATTGAAAGAAAAGGTGATACCGATAACTGAGTTTGGCTTTTGTGATCATGAATTTCTATTTTTTCATTGTACTTGTAATGTTCCAACTCCTTGAGAAAGAAGACTTCAGATAATATAAAAATGAAAAAGCACCTAAAGGGTCAGAACTTAATATATCTTTCTGGAGATGTGGAAAGATAAATGTCCTAGATTTAAGCTCCAGAACCTGGAAACTGGATCATCTTCTTTTCACAGGTGGAAGTTAAGTCAAGGTAGTTAATATATAGATTCATTAATGTGAGATTAGTTAATAATAAAAAATAAAATTATTATATAATTTATGTATACTACTAATAAAGTAGTGTAGGCTCACTTCCTTAAAACATTATGGATTTGCATTATTGCTGAACAGAAGCAGATGTGGAAGTGATACTATGTATCGTCAAGATTAACCAATGACAAAGATAGAAAAATAATCTCTCCATTGTACAATTACTGCAGAGGATTAGAGGGGGTGATTTGAGTAAATTGAAGTGCTGTGCGGACAATTTGCTCACTAGAGCTAATATATTCTAGGTAAAAAATGTCCCCTGTGAAAGAACACTTAGATCTTGAAGGGGCACATTAGTTTAGTAATTTCCCATAGATGATACTTGACACTTTAGTGTTTCTTAAGGATCCAAAACAACAAACTCTGCATTTTGTTTGTCCAGCTCTTCAGAAGATCAGAACACCAAGAATGACCTTTTGTCTCACCTTCTTTTGCTGGCTATCCTTCATCTGCATTTCCCTGAGTGGTTTCAAGTTCTCCCATTTTTATAGGAAAGCCCTTACACTTTCTCACTTTCACTTGTCTATTCACAGAATTCATTTTCAAAAGAGACACTTCCATATACCACAGGAGTTCTATTATAATTCTGTGGAAAGACAATAGAAATATTCTCAATGTCCATTTTCCACTCCTCATGTTTGAACCTGCCCATGTACAAGTCAAGCAAAACACTTCTAATACCATTCCAACTTTATTTAAAAGAGACTTTTACCTTCTCCTTTGACCACCTTGTGAGGACATCTATATTATTTTAACTACCTACTGTATTATGAGACAAAGATTCAACTTGATCATTGGCTTAGTAGTAGACTGAAAAGACCCGTGTTTTAAATCCAAGTGAAGATCACCTCCTCCTTCTTTGAAAACTACAATCCCCAAAGGCAACCCTCAGGGACAATTCAATATAAGCATCTGGATAGAGATTCAGTAATTATACATTTATTCATTTAATAGAAGGCATCAAGAGGAAAGTGATAACAATATTTGATTACTCAGTCTTTGAGAACCTTCCTGAGGTCTTACTGAAAATATATTCTTATTACATTTGAGACTCTATGAAGATGTACATACATATACAAACGTAGATCCAAACAGTCTCATACAGCTATGGTTCTCAACCTTCCTAACGTTGAGACCATTTAAGGCAGTTTCTCAGGTTGTGGTGACTACCACAAACAATAGAACTATGGTGTTACTATATCATAAATGTAATTTTGCTACTATTATAAATCATACTATAAATATCAGATATAAAGGATGTATACTTTATGTCCTTAAGGGTATCAAGATCAACAGGTTGAGAACCCCTGTCATAGAAGCATCTATTATCTCTTTGTTGATATTTCATGAAAAATTAAAAATGCAAAAATTTCAAATGGTAGAGTTTTGTTCACAAAGCCATGCTCCCACTTTTCTAGATATGGCTTTTGAGTTGTTCAATAACTAGGAGGAAGCCTTGAAACCAAATAGTAATGAGAAGTAAATAAATGTGGCAAGTGAGAAATTTAATTCATGGCAGCTGTTATAACTAGCCCCATGTGCATTCCAAGGAATCTTTAGGTACTTCTTCACATGACATACCCTAATTCTCCCTATATGAGCCCTCTATCCCTTATGGAAAGGCCAAAATCAATCAATGTCTTCTTACCTGCCATAGAGGGGTCCTCAGAAAGCTGCTATCAGTGCAACCAGCCAAGATAATTGAATGGATGCTGTCAAACTCCCAAAGCCCAACATATGTCCTATGTTAACTTTGCAAATGCAAAGGCATTTAAAAGTGATTTTGCTTCTCCTTCTCAAAAGATAGACTGATATCAGTAATAAAAGGCCCATGGATGATACGACCAGTGGGGAAAAGATAGTCATGTTTTTAATAAAGCAAAACTTCAACCAGCTAGATAAGTATGGCCTTGAGACTATATACATTGCTATATTTTCCAAAAGTATGGGAAAACTCTTGATGTAACAGCAACTATAATTAATTTCTTAATCAACACGAGGCCACTTAGTCTGCTTTAATTGACTTCACTAAATCCACCTTTCAGTCTTCCGTCCCCCCACTGCTATTAACATGTGATCTAAAGCAGGTCACCACACCTTCTGGTCAGATTCTTAGAAAAACACATCTTTAGCCATTCATTTATACTATTATGTAGATGTGCAAATCCACAGCTACGAAAAAAAAATCTTTTCAAAACTATGTTCTGTTCAAAGTACTGGTTCAATATTCCTACTACACAACTTAACCATCCATATTCAATAATCCATTAATGTAGAACTCTAGGTGTACATCTCTACATTTTGGTCTGTTTCTCTTCTTTTCCTTTGTTGGACATTTTATTTATTTACATTTGAAATGTATCCCCTTTACCATTTTCCCCTCTGAAAACCCAAGATCCCATCTTCACTCCCCCTGCTGCTATGAGGTTGATCCCAACCCATTCATGCCTACCCACCATGGCCTTTCTCTATACAGGGGCATCTAGCCTTCCCAGGAACAAGGGCCTTTCCTTCCATTGATGTCCATCAAGGCCATCCTCTGCTACATATTCAGCTGGAGACTCTTTGGTTAATGGTTTAGTCCCTGGGAGCTCTGGGGAGTCTGGCTGGTTAATATGGTTGTTTTCCTATGTGTTGCAAACCCTTTCAGCTCTTTCAGTCCTTTCGCTAACTCCTCCATTGCGGACTGCATGCTCAGTCCAAAGGTTGGCTATGAACATCTGCCCCTATATCTGTCAGAATCTAGCTGAGCCTATCAGGAGACAGCTATATCTAGGTCCTTTCAACAAGCACTTCTTGGGATCTGCAATAGTACCTGGGTTTGGTGTATATATAAAGGATAGAAAACCAGGTTGGGCAATCTCTGGATGGCCCTTCCTTCAGTCTCTGTTTCATGTTTTGTGCCCATATTTCCTCCCTAGAGTATTCTGTTTCCCCTTCCAAGAAGATCTAAAGCATCCATCCTTTGGTCTTCCTTCATCGTGAGCTTTATATGGTCTGTGAATTGGATATTGGTTATTGCTGGCTTTTGGGCTAATATCCACTTGTCAGTGAGTGCATACCATGTATATTCTTTGTGGATGGGTTATCACACTCAAGATGATATTTTCTAAATTCCATCCATTTGCCTAAGAAATTCATGAAGTCATTGTTTTTAATAGCTGAGTACTACTCCATTGTGTAAATGTACTACAATTTGTGTGCCCATTCCTTTGTTTAAGGACATCTCGGTTGTTCCCAGCTTTTTGGCTATTATAAATAAAGCTGCTATGAACATAGTGGAACATGTGTCTTTGTTATATGTTGGAACATCTTTTGGGTATATGGCCAGAAGTGCTATAGCTGGGTTCTCAGGTAGTACTATGTCCAATTTCTGATGAAACACCAGACTGATTTCCAGAGTGGTTCTACCAGCTTGAAATCCCACCAACAATAGAGGAGTGTTCCTCTTTCTCCTCATACTTGCTAGCATCTTCTGTCACCTGTGTTTCTGATCTTAGCCATTCTGACCAATGTGAGGTGGCATCTCAGGGTTGTTTGAATTTGCATTTCTCTGATGACTAAGGATGTTGTACATTTCTTTAGCTGCATTTCAGACATTTGGTGTTCCTCAATTGAGAATTCTTTGTTTAGCTCTCTACCTATTTTTCTTATTGGATATGTTTTTATTTACATTTTAAATGTTATCCCCTTTCCCAGTTTTCCCTCCAGAAACCCCCATCCCATCCTCCCACCCCCTGCTTCTTTGAGGGTGCTTCTTCACCCATCCACCCAATCCTCCTATCTCCCTACCCTGACATTCCCCTATACTGGTGCATCCAGCCTTGACAGGACCAAGAGCCTCTCCTCCCATTGATTCCCCACAAGGCCATCCTCTGCTACATATGTGGATGGAGGCATAGGTCCATCTCTGTGTTCTCTTGGGATAGTGGCTTAGTCCCTGGCAGATCTTGAGTGTCTGGTTGGTGGATATTATTGTTCTTCTTATGGGGTTGCAAACCCCTTCAGCTACTTTAGTCCTTTCTCTAACTCCTCCACTGTGGACTCATTTCTCAGTTCAATGGTTGGCTGAGAGCATCCACATCTGTATTTGTCAGGCTCGGCAGAGTTTCTCAGAAGACAAGTATATCAGGATCCTGTTAGCATTCACTTGTTGGCATCTACGATATTGTCTGGGTTTGGTGTCTATATATGGGAAGTATCCCCCAGGTGGGATAGTCTCTGGATAGACTTTCCTTCAAACTCTGCTCTACCCTTTGTCTCCATATTTTCTCCTGTGAGTATTTTTGTTTCGCCTTCTAAGAAGATCTGAAGTATCCACACTTTGGACTTACTTCTTGTTGAGTTTCATGTGGTTTCTGAATTATATCATGTTATTCTGAGCTTTGTGGCTAATATCTGCTTATCAGTAAATGTATATACCATGTGTGTTCTCTTGCAATTGGGTTACCTCACTCAGGATGATTATTTTCTAGTTCCATCTATTTGCCTATAAATTTCGTGAAGTCACTGTATTTTATAGCTGAGTAGTACTCCATTGTGTAAATGTCCCACATTTTCTGTATCCATTCCTCTGTGAAGGGCATCTGGGTTCTTTCCATCTTCTGGCTATTATAAACAAGGCTGCTATGAGCATAGTGGAGCATTTGTCCTTGTTATAGGTTGGAGCACATTTTGAGTATATGCCCAGGAGTGATATAGCTGGGTCCTCAGGTAGTACTATGTCTGATTTTCTGAAGAACCATCAAACTGATTTCCTGAGTGTCTGTACCTGCTTGCAATTCTAATAACAATGGAGGAGTATACCCCTTTCTCCACATCCTTGCCAGCATCTGATGTCACCTGGGTTTTTGATATTAGCCATTCTGACTAGTGTGAAATGGAGTCTCAGAGTTATTTTGATTTGCATTCCTCTGACAAGTAAGGTTGTTGAAGTTTTCTTTAGGTGCTTCTCAGCCATTTGATATTCTCAGTTGAGAACACTTTGTTTAGTTCTATAACCCCCCCTTTTTTAAAGTCTAACTTCCTGAGTTCTTTTATGTATTCAATATTGGCACTCTATCTGATGTAGGATTGGTAAAGATCTTTTCCCAATCTATTGGCTGGTGTTTTGTCCCATTGATAGGGTGCTTTGCCTTACAGAAATTTATGAGGTCCCATATGTTGATTGCTGATCTTAGAGCATAAGTCATTGGTGCTGTCCTCAGGAAAATTTCCCCTGTGCCCATATGTTGAAGGCTCTTCCCCACTTTCTCTTCTATTAGCTTCATTTTATCTGGTTTTGCATTTGTTAAAAAATGTATTCCTAATAATTGTAGTATCTTAATCCGTGGATGGCCACTGTTTGCAATGTATGTAAACCATTTCCTTTTTAACTTAATTATTTAATTATTTATTTATATTCCAAGTGTCATGTTCCCCTCTACCACCTCTAGAAGAATTCTTTACCCCATTCTCCCTCTCCCTTTACATCTTAGAGGATGCCTCACCTTTCCCAGTATTCCTTCAAACTTGGGCATCTCTACACAATTAGGTGTATCCTCTCACACTGAGGCCAGACAAGGCAGCCTTCTGCTACATAAATGCTTGGGGCCTTTGTCAAGTTGATGTATGCTCTTTGTTTGGTGCCTCAGTCTCTGGGAGTTCCAAGGGGTTCTCGTTAGTTGATATTGTTTGTCTTCCTGTGATGTTGTCATCCCCTCAGTTCCTTCTGTCCATGTCCTTGCCTGAACTATTCTATAGGAGTCCCCAACCTCTATTCAAGGCTTGGCTTTGAGTGTCTTCACTGGTTTAAGTCAACTGCTGATATAGACTCTCACAGGACAAGCATACTAGGCTTCTGTCTGTAAGCACGACATAATATCAGGGATTGGTGCCCGCCCATGGGATGGACCCCAAGTTGGGTTGTTCACTGGTAAGCCATTCCTTCAGTCTCTGCTCCAATTTGCCCCTGCAGTTTTTTTAGACAAGAAAGATTTTGGATCAAATTTTTGTAGGTCACTGATGTCCCTATTCCCCAACTTGGACTCCTGTCTGACTACTAGAGTTTGTCTCCTCAGTTTCCATATCCCCACTGTTGGGCATTTTGGCCTAAATCACTCAAATTGAGTTCTGGGAAGCACCCCATCCAAGGTCTCTGTGATTTTCTAGAGTTTCAGGTATGGGTAGGAGATGGGAAACAAGCCCAGAGGACCAGAAGAATAAATAGAAATAAAGACTTTTTTCTTTTAAAGAAAACAACTTCTCTAATAGGTTCTTCTAATACTCCTTAGCTTGAAACATAGGGAGAAACATAACTTCTCATCTATATATTTTTAACCATTGGCTTACTACAACTCTGTCACTCTCCTAAAACACACATATAAACATACAAACCAAACAATAATAAAGCAACTGAACATACTGGTTTATGCAAAAATCTTAAGTTTCTACATGTCCCGTCTTGTAACAAACCATTATCCTGTATTAGAACAAATTTCCACTGGGAATTACTGACTCATAGCACTAGACTAAAAAAGATATTTCTTCTGTATTCTGGTACATCCCTCTATTGCTTACTTTTGAGACTTGATTCAAAGGTCAGACAGTGATTAACTTGAACTGTCCTATTCTGTGGTTTCTAAGACAGCCTCTACTCATCTGCCACTATAGCTCCTTTCCAATGGGCTCCTTTAGCACACATTTGATCAGCTTATATGTTGCTTGAATCAAGAAACCCCTAATCCACGTATCATTTGAGTATTACAGATCTGTTTCCTGTGGATCTAGAGTCTCCTCACAAGCCACAAATATAAAAGGTACAGTTGTGTTAATTCCAAAGCTGTGGGTCTAGTCTCTCTCTCTCACACACACATACAAACTGATCTAAGATATAGGCACTCTGATTTAAAAAAAAACAGTAATTGGGAATGTGGGAATGTTAGATTACTGTCCTATCTATATAACCCAGCTTTAGGCCATATCTAAGCCTTTTTGATGCTTCGTGGTAAAGCATAAAGGAGTAATGTCTAAATAGTTTGGCTTTTCATACAAAGGTTCTACAAATACTAAAACAGGATCTAATTACTGTTCTTACCTCGCCTATAATAGAACCCAAATTATCCCAAAATGGAAGAAGGAAAATGATTTTGAAGTCCTCACTGAAGTGCTAGATTTAGTCATTCACCTCTGATAGACATGAGGTAGCCACATACTACCTATCACAAATCTTAAGTCTGGTAGATAATATATAGTCCACACAGGTCTCTGTACATAGCTTAGTGGCCCAGTTAGCCATAGAAATTTCCAAGCTGAAACCAGAGAAAAGGAGTCACTGTTATTTATGTGCCAGGTATGTGTAAACATGACACTCATGACATTTCACTTGGCTTCTGTTAACCACATATGCAAATATCAGTCTCCTTTCAGAAGACACAGAGCTCAAAAATCTGACATTATTGAGACTTGTTCCTTATTCTATTAATAACATACTCCAATTCCTCCTATATGTATCTGCTAGGAAAAAATAAACACATAACACTAATCATTAGTGTTAAGACAAACCTCTCTAGTCCTTAAACCACACGGCTCACTGATAATAATAGTTACGTACTGAATGGGGTCTGAGTATTGGGGTATACAACTATGAACAGCACCCTAACAGAGATCACTGAATCTAGTATTTGCCAGACAGTACCACATCAACATAAAAAGCTGGAAATTTTGCTCTTGCTATACTTTTTCTAAAAGACAGAGATGCTTCCCCAAATTGTGTCCATGCCACCATCTGAAAAGAGAAGAGGACCACAAACAACATAAACTTTCCTACCAAACCTGACCTTGAAATCAGGGTTTTGATGGAAGTTATACAGACATGAAACTGATGAAAGTAATTCATTACAAGACTCACCAATAAACAAAAACAATAACCAAAACAATAACCAAAAAGGCCTAACCAGGAAAAGAATGGCAAAGACTCGATTGGCCATTCTTCCATATGGCCTCATGTTAATTAGCTATATACTGGCTACAGTCTCTCTCTCTCTCTCTCTCTCTCTCTCTCTCTCTCTCACACACACACACACACACACACACACACTGTCTCTCTCTCTCTGTCTCTGTCTCTCTCTCTCTCTCTCTCTCTCTCTCTCTCTCTCTCTCTCTCTCTCTCTCTCTCTCTCTCTCCCTCTTCTCTCTCCTCTCTCTCTCTTTCTGGTGTGTGTGTGTGTGTGTGTGTGTGTGTGTGTGTGTGTGTGTGTGTTCAAGTAAAAAGGCATGATCCATTATTAAGAACTACATTTCTTTTTTTAATATTTCATTTCTTATTAGTTATTTTATTTATTTACATTTCAAATGTTATCCCCCTTCGTAGTTTCCCATCCACAAACCCCTTATCCCTCTCTTCCCTCTGCCTCTATGAGGGTGCTCTCCCACCCATCCACACACTCCTGCCTTAGCACCCTAAATATTCTCCTACCCTGAGTCATCAGGTCTTCCCAGAGCCAAAACCCTCTCCTTCCATTGATACCCAAAAAGGCAATCATCTGCTACATATGCAGCTGGAGCATGGGACCTCCCATGTGTACTCTTTGGTTAGTGGTTTAGTCCCTGGGAGCTTTGGGAGGTCTGGCTGGTTGATATTGTGATTCTTCCTATGGGGTTGCAAACCCCTTTAGCTCCTTCAGTCCTTGCCGTAACTTCTCTATTTGGGTCTCTGAGCTCAGTCCGATGTTTGGCTGGATTCATTTGCATCTGTATTTGTCAGACTCTGGTAGAGACTCTCAGAGGACAGCTATACCAGGCTCTTGAACATAATCTCTGATGTACATTATGGGTATCTCACATGTCAGAGTCACATGAATACCAAAAGGACAACATCCATTGTCACAATAGCATGTTCATGGTAGCCTCCTTTCTTAACTGTTTGGTTACCACTTATTAATAAGCCACTTAGATGTAAGTAAATAGCAGGAGATTCTTTTGCCCAGACAGAAACAAAGATCTACTGAGATCAAGATTGCTTTACACCCTCAAAACAATCATTGAACTTGAAGATGAAAATATATACAATACACCTAAAAAACTGTAAGAAATTCGGAGTAATAATGATCTGTCCAAGTTATATCTGTATTAATACTATAATTCCACTTTTCAAAAAAGTGAATACATTTTCTCTCTCTCTCTCTCTCTCTCTCTCTCTCTCTTTCTCTCTCTCTCTCATCATACTGAAGGTAAATATACATCTTTTGTTATTATTCTTTGTGTTTGAGGAAGAACAGAAATGTCAGGAAATATTAGGACCCCTAAACCCACCAAACCCAGTGTCAAATGGAAACATCTCTAAATTAATATTTGCATAATTCCTTTTGTACCTTCCCAGATGGAAAGCAGCAATGATAGGAATCTCACTAGAAACCACATTCACTACATAGGACATGACCAAATGTTCTTGTGCCAAATAAATTAATGTTCAGTTAGATAATTCATAGTTATCATTTCACATAAATGAATAGATGTAGACCTATTTGCTTCTGATATTTTAGTGGCATGGTTGTCCTAGTTTGTCTTAACAAAATATCATACACTAGGTGGCCTTAAATAACAAGCACCTGGTCCTCTTAAAGGGCATTAAGGATGGGTTTACCTCTCAGAAGGTTCCATATCTTCAAGACTGTGACATAATAACAATAACAGATCCCTGATGAAGGAAAGTGAACTCGTGCTTTCTGCCTGAGCTTCAACATACAGACTCTATCAGACTTACAGATGAAGTGTTAGAGATGAAATGAGTATGGAGAATTTCATAAAAAAAAATCAGTTATATAAATCTTGTGATATAAGCATAGATTCTATTTTTAAACACTTCTCATGCATTTCTTTCGACATGTCTGACTTAACCATTGGATAAATCTGTGTTTTAAATAGTTTCAACTGTAATATACAGAATAAAAGTTATAAAAAGAACAACATAGTACACTTTTGAAACGTGTCCTTTCAGGACACGTTTCTAGAAGCAAAGGGAGTTTTGCTTCTAGAAAACATGTTTTCCTGAGATTTCTTAGAGGTTTCAGGCAAGCAATATTTTTCTTGCCAACTGTAGACACACACACACACACACACACACACACACACACACACACACACACACACACACACACTCACCCCAGATACTAGATACCACCAGTGCTTTTCAAAGACAATTAAAATGCATGGTTCAGCTGATTTGGTCGGTAAACCTATAATGAAGAGGGGGATGTTTACCTAAGCCAGATGTAAAATACAATAAATGTGTTGCAATGACCTGTAAATACTTCATGGATGGCTGTGCATATTATATCTCAAATGTATTCTAGAATTCAGCACATACTTACCCAGCCTTACTCCTGGCCCAGGGATCATATGAAGCTTACGAAACAGATGCTATGAGTCTGTCACCTTCACAGCTGCTTGCATTTCCTCCAGAACATGCAGGTTACCTCTTTATGGGATGGGGAGGGGGGAAAGCATTCTAGGATAGGTGCTGTCACGTTGGTACCCTTACATAGAAACTTTCACTCTGAGGTCTGACATTCCCCAAAGTAGGAATCCAGCAAGATGGTAAATGTGGCCTGATAGCTTTGCACAACCTTGTAGAAACAAATCATCTGTTCATCTGAAACCTCACTGTGATGCTCAGAAGGAGGAGATCTATCACTCCCCACCCTCAAGGCATAGGGTGCACCCAATTTTAAATAAGATTCACAGAAAGCTCACATCTAAATGGATATTCATCTTTATCAACTTCTTACTGTCTGAAAACGTTCTTGGAGTGTTTTGGTAAGGAACTAATTTCTCCGTAGAGATCATTGCATTCATGTTTTCTGTACACAGCAATCAACTTGGAGAAATTATCTTACATTAGAAAGAGAATTCTTATCTGGATGTTTCTAACAAAAGTGTTGCATAATGGAGGCATTGTTGGAATGTGGAGAGGGAGGGGCCGAATGCCACAGAGTCTTGCATTTTCTTTTAAGTTTACATGGCTTTTTAAATTGTTGTGCCTCATTAAGGACATATGTTTCATGAGGCACAATGTCTATTTTGCTAAACTTATTTACAGTGTGTTGTACTGATTGGGAGACAGCATGAGCTGGCTGCTTATGAATAGAGTCAGAACAATAAGATCTTCAAGGGAATATTTCTAGTGTCTTTTTTTGGCTATGCTCAGAAACAGAAAAATGTAGATTGATTTTCAAGACATCACAGTGTTTTTAATTCAACGATATAGAGAAAACAACAAGCTATTTCCTTGCTGCGGCTAGCCGAATGATTCCTCACGAGTAATACAGTTTCCACAAACATTGACTGCAGAAGCCTTCAAATTCCAAAAAAATTAAATATAATTTCAGGAATAGCAAGTGGACATCAAGATAATGGTTTAATTACCTCTGCATGATATTAACATGATAGTAAAATTCAAAAGGAAAGAGAGAGATAGAGAGACAAAGAGAGAGATTTCTTTTTCTTCATAGTTAGATATTGTTTATTTTTATTGTATGAGGAATAGAAATTTAGATCCTAGAATACTTTCTCAGGACAGAGGGTATGTCAAAACAGTCAATGACATTCCACTGTCCCAGAAGACAAGTAAGCCTTAGGGAAACAAGTTGATGTATCAATGAATGAAACAGCTTTTACCTCAAAGCAATAAAAGATGGTTGATTTTGCAACCAAATGTGATTGCAAATGACCTAGGGAGACAGATCTGGTTTCCTCCGAATACCATGGTCCAATGCACGATCAATTTCATGAAATTTTTACAGCAACAGAACAAACAAAACCGTAAGATAACATTTTTATTCACTTTATAACACTAACTCTATCCGTTCTTCCTGTCTCCCCACCTCACACAATCCCTTCCTCCATCCTTCCTCCCTTTCTCCTCTGAGAGGATGGAGGATTTCCCCCACCCCGCATATCCCCCAACCCTGCTATAACAAGTCTTCGAATTGCTGGGCATATCCTTTCCCACTGAGGCTAGACAAGGCAACTCAGGAAGGCGAACATATTCCACAAGCAGGCAACATCTTTAGGGACAGCCCCACTGTTTGTGATTCATTTGTACTAATTAGTTTGCATTAATGATTTCTAGATGTTAGGTTTTGGAGTCAACGCCTCTCCACCTCATTGATTTCTACAGTAGGCCATTCTTTTACTGCATATGCTTCGATTTCCTCCTGTCCCACCAATATGCAATATTTGAATCATTTTGATTAGCCACAGTTGCGTAGAGGTCCTCACACATAGCTGTATAATGGTTGACTTTCACTGTCAACTTGACAGGAATTATCATTACCAAGGAGATTGGTGAGATACATTTCTATATGTCTGAAGACATTTCTACAAAGAATTACCTAAGAAAGAAAGAACCAACCTAAACAGGGGTGGCATCAGTGTCTCAGATACTACTCCAAATTAGAGGAACAGAAGGGCAAAAGAAATGATCAGCCAATGTTGTTTTACTCTGACTCAGGGAAAAACATGTTAATTGTTCTGTCTGATGTATAGCATTCTTTTTCTTACTTGGATTGGACCCTCTAAATCTCAGAGTCAGAGTAAAGTTCTTATCCTTCAGTAAGGTGATGTAAATGGATTTCATGACACATGAATGTCATCCTGGAATACTTTGCAGAGCATACACCATTGTATGTAGTTTGCATCTGCCTCAGCAGTTTAGCATAGTCATATTCTATGCATTATCACTTTGGTTCTAGTATATAAGTACCAAAGGTTCTGACAGATACTTACAGAAAATACAAGACACATGTGGTGAATCACGGCTCTCATAATGTACTTCAAACGTGGTACAGTGGAACTGATCCCTGGATTATAAGGACAGGTTCAACAAATCAGAGAGAGAGAGAGAGAGAGAGAGAGAGAGAGAGAGAGAGAGAGAGAGGAGAGAGAGTCTTAAAGGAAATAAAAGTTCAGAGAGGTAGATAGTGATAATCCTTAGACTACTTAATAGAGGTTATTAAAACGCAGTTTGTAATTGTGTGCAAACAGAACTAGATGATACTCAGTGGTGTCTTAATGCACTGGCTGGACAAAAGAGTACTAGACACAGACTCCCTGCGGAGTCATCTTAATGAGTTTGCAACTAGGCTTTTGCTTTAGTATTCCTGAAGAGTGGTGATATTGATAATGACCATTTTCTTCAAAGCCAGAATTGGATTTTTACTTGAAGTGTGACCAAACTCATAACTAAATCTTATCAGGAAACTAAGAATCATAAAAAAGGAATGTTAAACAATAGCTTGTAATATTGATAAAAGCATTACTTTCACAGAATTTTTATTCTGTATAGACAACAGAAGACAAAGTGTGATAGAATCTTCCATGTCTAAGTCAAATACATATACATTTTGATATCTGTGGTAGAGTCAAAAAAGAACAGCAAGGATGTATCTATTTGGGGGAACTGGGAAGGATTAGACAGAAAGTCACATGGTGATGAATGAATGAACTCTCCGGACAACAGAGACAAACTCTGAATCTTTGTACAGGAAAAACATTTCTACTAGTTTTTTAAGACCTTAATCAAATGGTATTGGAGTGGTCCCCACCTACACAAAGTTCCATGCTTCCTGAACATTGCTAGAAAACTGCAGAACAGTAAGTGAGAAATCACACTGTATTTGAATATGCATACAAACTTATGCAAGGATAGCTATGAATAGATATATTTATGTAAGAGTTATTTTTCTTCAACAAAAAGCTAAGTGTACATAAAATTCGGTCTTTGTGTTCAACTAAAGACATACAAATCGCTACAAAGCACACCTGTAAGACTTTGTTGGTATAATGAGTACACTGAGAAATGTCTTTTTTCCCTTTCTCTGCTGCAAACCTAACATACACTTTAAGAAGTACCACTCCAGTACACCTGAATAATGGTTAGAAGTTTATCCTCATTTCAGCACCCTGTCCATTCTGTGGCGGGTTACGTGGACTCTTAGAGTGCTTTTAATTTGCATTTTTCTGATGATGAAATACATTGAACATTTCAAAAAATATTTATTGGCCGGCCAATTTTGCATCTTCCTGTAAAATCTAGTTGCTCACTTCAATAGCTCATTTATTGACTGACAGTTTTATGTTGTTAATGGCTGTATTTTCAGCTCATTACATAATCCAAATATCATCTCCCTGTCTGAAGTATTCCTATTCATGATTCTCTGCCATTCTGTTTGTTCATTGTACTGGTATTTTTTCTAGCTGTGCAGAAACATTTTAATTTTATGCAGTGTCATTTGTTCATTTAGGAGATTATTTTCTGTGCTCTTAGAATTTGTGACAGAACGCTTTTGCATTTTTTTTAACTCTAAATCTGTTACATAAGTTTCACCCAGTATTTTTAGTATATTGGATTTTATGGTAAAGGTCTTTGATTCATTTTGAATTGATTTTTGTGAAGCATTTACTGTCATTTGTCTTCTTGAATTCAACCATCATGGCGGACATAAGATGATCCTTCAATATATTTTTAATCTGTGATTTTCCTGATGACTTAGAAAGTGAACACTTAAAAAAAATTTTAGTCATTTTTATTCCCCTCTGAGTTGCTGATCAAGGCCATGCCAAAGACCAGCAACATCACACAGAATATTGCCACTATTCTTTTTGGTCACCAGAACTGTAAGTAAGTCTTGCTTATTGAAGATATTAAATACTTTGGCCATGGGTAAGAAGAAACTAAGGTAGCATTGATTTTAAACTCAGATTCTCTGGAAGAGAAACAAGTGCTCTTCTCTTCCAAGCCACCTCTCTTACTCAAATTTTTGTAAATTTTTAATATTTATTTAGCACAAATTTTATTTAGTGTGCATGTGTATGAGTATGTGGGTGGGTGTGTTTGTGTGCATATGTGAATTTGTGTGTGTATGTGTGAGTGTGTGTGCATGTGTGTGTTTGTATTTGTGTGTATGCATGTGTGCATGTGTGTGTATGTGTGTTTTTGAAAGGGGGGGAGAGAGAGCGAGAAAGAGAGAGAGTGAGAGAGAGAAAGAGAGAGAGAGAATTAAAGGTTAACTTCAGGAAATTGGTTATCTCGCTCTAAATTGTGGATTTGGGTGATCAGAATTACATCATTAAGCTAGGCAAGGCCATCTTTATCCACCAAGTTTTCTTATCAATCACTTAATTTACTTAATAACTATCATGACAGATGTGTAATGGAAAATCAATGTTTATTTGTTTTAGTTTTAGTTGTATTTCTGTGATGGCTTTGATGTTCAATATTGTTTCTCTATTTCTATTGTAAATTTTTACTTTTTCATATTGAGGAAAAAAGAAGGGGGCGTTAATAAGGAAGAAATTATGGAATTATAGTTATCAGCTTTTGAGGACATAGAGAGTGCTATCCATGCTGACACCTCAGAAGTGAGAGTAGGAAGGGCTGAATGAATTTGACTGTAGGTTTGGGGAATGCTCTGCAATTTTTCTTTCCTGACCTCCATTTTGCTTGTTTTAGTTTTTCAATAGTTCAGGATAAATCCCCATAGTGTGTCTGTGCCAGTCCTGCCACGGTGATGGTGTTGATGGTGATTCACATTCTTGAGCTTCATGTACTGGTTCCATTGATATGAGATGCTCCTTTCAACTAAGTGTGGGATGGTGGGTCCTCGTCCCAGAGAGAGACAGAACTAATTCTGCATCAACTTAACAGAAGAGGAGCCTTTTGTTGTATGAATATCAGACTTGTCCCTCTGACAGAATTACTGACACAGGACCCTGCACTTTACACACAGAGATCTCTGGAGAGGTAAAAGCAAGGTTGGGCCTCGTTCCCTGGTACCACCATTCTCCAAAATTCGATGGTGAAAGAGAGGCCATGTCACACATCAGATTCACTCCTGGGACCAGGTCTGATGATGGAATTTGTGTCGTGCTATAAAGGTTTGTTTGGGAAGGGACAGTAGAGATAGGGTAATATCACATGGTGTTCAGTTCATTGAGCCACACAAGTATATATATCTTTAATTATACATTTCTATTACCTGTTAAAGGGATTAGCCTTTGTAGATATAGTTAAGGATAAGTTTTTCCTTTGCCTCAGTTTATTTCTACTGATGCTCTACAATGTGCTCTTACTCTTTCAAACAACTTCTAGCCAACTGGAAAGATACCTATATCTCCATAGGCTTGGCCTCCATGAGGTTCTTTCACAGCCTAAGGTGCTCACCATGTTGCCTTTGGGAAAAGCCAGGGAACTTCTTTCAGTTTACATAGCATTTATATGTGCTTGTTTAGGGGTGTTCTATAAACTCCATTACGTATTGAAGGGTTGGTCTCCTATTAGCAGTATTACCTTTGGATGTTCTATACATTTTAGGACTTTACTTGAGCAAACTAGGCATTAAGCAGGTATCCTTGGGTGACTGTATCTTACTTTATGGATTCCATAAAGTGAACAGCTCTGTTCCTCATTGTTTACTCACCATAATGAGCTGATGATGTACCAGGGCAAAAAAGAAAAAGAAAAAAAAAAAAAAGAAAGAAAGAAAACCCAGAACAGATAACCATGTACTGAAACTATAAACATAAGAAAACATTCATTCTTCTTTGCTATTGTTTGACATTTCTATTGTTGTGTCAAAGAGTGGCACTATCAATAAAGATTGGTACAAGAAAAGTGAGGCTATTGACGTAAGTAAAGATGCCCGGGGGGTGGGGCATCCTTCAGCATTTGGAAATGGTTTGGAAGGGGGAATAGGAAAAATTTTAAGAATAAATCCAAAGAAATTCTATGATGTGATAAACAAAGATTAATAATGGAATCTAATGAGAGCTGGGAGCATATTGACTATAGGAAGGCAGATAAAGCAGATGTTTGATGCTGGAGAGATAATAGATGGAAACATAATCTCTTCTTGGAGTTGAACCAAAGACCATTACATGTGGCACACAGCTTGTCAACAATTTGTCCCTGTGTTGGGATTTTGAAGAAATGTGAATTTAAAGATGATTGACTCCTTAATCTTGTAGAGGCAATATGAAGACATATAACTACTCAAGTTGCAATATGCTTATTACTCTATTTTTAACAAGCTTATATTAAGAATTGGGATACAAAATCAGAGGAGCAATAGTTGAAGAGCTTGAATCAATGTTTGCTACTGTAGTAATAGGTTCAAAGGTTAGAAAGTTTTTGTTTGCTTGCTTGTTTGTTTAAAAGAGAGGGCTTCTTATTCTACATGTCCATCTAAAGAAATGTCTCACTTCATACCCTTTGCTTGAGGTATTCAGAGACTATTGTGTCCATGGTCCAACAAGAGACAAACTCTGCCTAATTTTGCAGCAGGCCTAAGCATCAGCTACACTGTATAGGAATGCAGAATATAAGAAATGTGAAGGTGCAGAGGTTTCCACTCAGATACCAAAGGAAAGCCAGGTAGGTCAGGGAATATATGACAGGTTATGGAATCCTAAAGCCCTTTCATGAGACTGTCATACATGAAGATTTGAGGGTGGGTTTAAACTACACTAGGAACTCTAGGGAATGAGAGAATAGAATTGGTGAAATGTCTGCTGAGGAAAACTTCACACAGTGAACAGAGCTTACCCAGGTAAGAGGCCTTGTGACTATAAAGATCAAGACATAGTTCTGACTTCCCATGTCCTTTGGAGCACTAGTGTGCCAGAACATGTTTAGAATGGAACATGTAGATATAGTCTATCATGTTTGTCTTGATTTATTTCAGTTTTGTTTTGGCACCAATATCTCTTTTTTGAGATGGGAGTGTTTATTCTATAAATAATATTTTTGTTTAATACAATTAAAAATATTTTATGTGTGTTCATATTAAAACTTGCATTTTATCTGGGAGAAAATTTTGAACTTAGACATTTGAGCAAGGCTGCAATGTTGACTAGAACATCCATCCATTTCTCAGTTATAAAATGAATATAAAATTTTAATTAAAAATATTTTTCAAATAAAATCAGCATGGTATAACTTTCATATACTGTTAAAGAATTTAGAGTAAAACTAGCATTTTCCACTCTGAGAATGAAGTGCTACAGCAGGTCTTCCATATTAATATTAAATACAGTAATTTATTTTTCTATTGTCTAATATTAACAGCATTTATTTTTCTTTTACCAAGTTCTAACTTTTCAGTTGACCTTAAATCTAGATATCTCAACTACTTATTTGCATTTGTAAATATGTTTATTTGTGCGTGTGTTTGTGTGTATGTGGGTTCTTCTCTATGCATATGTATATATGTGGTGGGTAAGGAGGCCAAGATGATCTTTAAATGGCTTCTTCAATTGTTCTCTTCCCTATTTTTGGGACAGGGTCTCTCAGTGAACTTGGACCTCTCCATTCAGTGAGACTTTCTGATCAGTATGCTTTCAGGGTCTCTTTCTTTCCAATTTTGGAATTTCAGGTATGTGCAGCTGTGCATGAAGTCTATGGGTACTGGGGCCCAGAACTCACACCCTCATTCATACAGAGTCAGTGTGGTGCCCCCTAAGCCATCCCCCCAATCACTCACTGCAATATCAACTCAACTCTAGTTTACCTCTACCTCTGTGTTAAAATTCTATCAGCTATTTCTTTCCTTTTCATAGTTTGCTAGGAATGTTATTGCAAATATATTTATTTTGTTTCAATTCTCTAGTTTTATGCAGAATAAAACACTACTTCTACCCTTTTGTTGAAAGAAAGTTTTAGGGCAAATTGAATTCTTATCTCTATTCATGCAATGTGACTCCATTTACTAAAGGGCTGTTTGGAAGTACAAAGAAAAACATGCAGCCACAGGAAAGTGTTATATGGAAACCACAAGAACTGTGAAGTCAGAAAATCTTTGTGCATAGGGAAGAAATATTAAAACTGTGTTGTGCTCTTCTATATCCAAATTTTTTTCAATACACAAAAGCGATGAAAATTTTCACATCAATGAAAAAATAATATTCAAACAGAAACTGGATTTCGGTACATTTTGGGTGGTGCTTCTTCTCTTTGTATTTTTATGTACAGACAATATTTTCTGTGACTTTCATGCTGGGTTTGTCATGAGAGAATGAGCCTGGTATCTAGAATCATGAACATTCAGACTACAGTTTGTACCTGACTGACTTCAGGATCATATAAGAGAGGATACAGGTTGAAATTCTCATGACATTAGAAGAACACAGCCCATTGTGATAAAGGATCCTCTGTCCTGAACGTGTCAACAGTGAGTTCTGAGTAAGATGAGCATATGTGTGAAACAATAATGAAGCAGAAAGTGGGAGTAACACATATGTAAGATTAAGAAAATCATTCTTTAATACACTTTATGTAGAAAATTCTTGACATAAAACTTAACTTGACACTTTGTTATATGCTAGGGATTGAACTGAGGACCTTTTACATACTAAGTACACGTTGTACTGCCAAATGACAATCCACCCACCCTCCGCAGGAACAATTAGCCTTAAAAACACAATGCTTACCAAAATTATAACTAGTGAACTCTATACTAAGGGGAGAGGTGGAGTCCTGTTCACTTTTATGGGTATGTGTCCTTATGTTATTTCTCTTTGATATGTAGTCTACTCTACTTATACCCTCCCTTCCCCATTTTTTTAATCTACCACTTCATGTTACTGACCTATGTGTCTATACTGCCCAAATTATCAACTTCTTTTTGACTCTTCTTTAAAAAAGGAGATCCATATACCACATAGTCCTCTGGTTTATTTTGTTTGAGGAATCCAGGAAATTCTTCTGACAGCTCACTAAGCATGATCTTACTAGCTTTCCTGACAAAGGCATTATGCCTGTTATGGAGACCCAGGCTCCAGAAGGCCAGGCATACAAATGCAGTGTGATGTTAAGCAGACCTTTAACTTCTCATAATGAAGAAGGTGATGCTACCATCTACTCACAGGCCCATTTTATCTCCTATTCTAATGCTGCCTATAGAAAACAAAACAAAACATTAGTTTGCCTACCACTTACTTGGTGAGTATAAGAAATGCTGTTAACTCCTGGTAAAAGTTTGGTTATCTCATGAAATAGTACTTCCCAAAAGACAAGTGGTTTTCTAGAAATATGTTCAGATACGACGGAAATTAGACAGAGAAATGTCTGCATTAGTGCATCAGTAACTCTACAGTTATTAAGAAATACAGAGGTTGTATCCAAGAACACTGAGCTAGGAATAGATGGCTTGTTAACTGGATGAGAATTAACAATATACTTGCCCATGTTCAACTCTGTGTCTTTAGTTAGTGTATGTTCTTTGATTTGTGCTCTTTTTTTGGTAGGTTCCTCCCAACTTTACAATGTATATCACACAACTGTGGATGTTGAATTAGAGTGACTAACTGCACACAAATTCTCATGAGAGCTTCAGCTTACACACAAACTAAAAGGACAGAGAGGATTATATTGTTCCCTACTAAATTAAGCCAGTACTTAGTTTAGAGTGCATATTATACTTTCTTAAGTGTTGCATACAATTTTTCATTTACAGAAGTGATTTGAATGAAAAAATGCCACCCAGTGGTCTAAAGCAATCATGCTGGATAGAGGCAGAAGCTATGCATGTTATTAAACTGGTCCATACACCTTTTCTTACCCTAACAAACCTGGCAGATTAAATATGTCCCAACCTCCAAAACTATGTTGGTCCTCCTCACTCTCCCATTTTCATTCATATTTTTATTTTTTATAGTTAATATCTAATCATCTTGTAAAATTCACTTTTCAAATTACCTGTGGAACAATGTTGTCTATCACTTTTATAGTTCACAGGAAAAAATGTGGTTTTGCTTTATAATCCAATCTGTCAATCTGTATAAAAACGTCTTCCTCCTACTTCCCACCACCCTTCAGTTCCCCTGATTTGACATTTGCCATCATTGTAATCCTGGAAGCCAGTGTCAGACCAGGCATAAAAGCACACAATAATGGTAAAGATGCTGACACTGGCTACAGTGCTGGACCATCCTTTTATTTTGTATGCTAACTTCATTTCTAAAGTCTTTCAATGTTCTTTTTTATAAAAAAAAGTTAATTCTTTTACATTGTGTAAAACACCTGACAAATGCAACTAAAGGGTTTGTTTGTCAGGGAAGTAAAGCCAACTGGAAGGTCAATACACTGATCACTTTGTATCTGATTTTAGAGAGCAAACAGGGTCCAGCACTAGTTCAGAATTAATCTTTTTATTCAGTCTAGCACTGCCACTCACATTTTGCATGAGTTTTTCCACCTCACTTAACCCATTCTACAGTCTTTCTCACACACATGCCCAGAGGTATGTCCCTTAGGTGATTCTTGGTTCTGCAGATGGACAGACAATATTAACAATCACACAATGTGTATTTAACATCGAACCATTGTTAGGCTATATATCTAGGGAAAATGGAAACTCTCTGTTCATGCCCAGGACATGTATAATTTTAATTGCTAATAGGTGGTGATTGAATCCATAGTTTTTTTCAGTCCAACTATAGCCATATTGTGTTAAATGGCTAAATATTGCCCACCTTCAATTTCTTCTTTCAGTAGTTATCTCACTTAGATCTTAAAGCATCTCCAAAATGTATTTTTCATAACATTTATCTGAATCCAGATAAACTATCTGACCTTTAATTTGACTAATAGGCCTTGAGCCACTGTGTAAGTGATGGAGTGAAGACTCCCATCCATGCTGTGAAGGCAGTCAGGTTATTTCACTCTTACCAATGTCCTGGGAATTTAACACAATGCCACTGAAGCTCATATATTGCTAGAAAATTTCCCATGGTTCTCACTCACCTGCAGCTTTGAACTCCTTGCTTTCTCTTTGGAGCACAGCCGTGTCACCCCCTAGGCATGCCATGATCCTCATGGTTTAGACACAATAGTGAATATTTCATTGTTCCAGTTTGTCCTTCCAAGCTATGACTATTATTCATTCTTTCAAAAACAAACAAATACCCAACAACAACAAAAAACAAAACCAAAATATTTCCCTTACATTACATTGAAGTGATAATGCTAGATGATTTATGCTGATTCTAATTATTGGTTCCAATTAGAGCATCTTTTCTCTCACTGACAATTTGAGTTGATGTACAACCTCATTACTTTTCAGGTCATAATGCACATGACTTTTGATGTAAACCCATGCCCAGGATTTTTGTCTAATGTTTCATATTATTTTGTGTGCACTTTACATTAAAATATGTACATATAGATACACTTTCCCGAAAGATATATTTTAAAATGTGATGCATTGTAAAATGGCTGTCAGAAAATGCAATTCCTTACATCCTTTCTATGACTTGGTAACGATCTAACACATAACAAAACCAACTCTTTAATTTTTCAGCTGTGTAACAAATCATTACTAACTGAAATAATCATGATGCATTTTAGTTCTTGTAAAGGCCTTCAACTTTGTATCTTTGTTGCACATTCCCTAGTACACCAAGTTCCTGGTATTACTAGAGTTTTGTTGTAATTTATACTTTCATGAATACATGATTTTAGCCACTACATAAATGAGTGACTTTTTTTCTGCATATGATTTATATGGCATAAGCCACCTTTATATTTTTGCAAGTGACAGTAGTTCTTCCACTTTTGTATGTGAATAGCATCCTATTTTGTATATACACCACATAGTCTTCATTCACCAGTGGATGCTGATGTTAGATCCATATCCTTTTGTGTGCATGAATAATGGTAAAATGATGGGATTGTTCAAATTTCTTCCACGTAATGATTTTACTTCTTTAGATATTTACCTACTGGTGGGATTAATGTGGTTCTGTTAATAATTCATTTTGGACTTCTGTAGTTCCTAAAAATGGATCTAATAATTTCCCTTGCCACCTACAGTATTCAAGAGCTTCCTTCTCCTCCACATCCTAGCACTTAACTTTGTCTTTTTGATAATAGTTAAGATTATTTTTATTACCCAGCTTTGATTCCATGATCAAAGTTAACATTATTCTTTTAGAAGATTTAATCCTAATTGGGCTGCAAAGTAGCATGCAGTATATTTTCTGAAATCCTGTTTCTGTGTGTTTCTCCAGATGAGCTGAATCAATACAATGGATGAGGTAAGTATCCTTTTTCATGAGAAGGCACAGAGAATGAGAATTGTGTAAGAAGGAATTTTTTTTTGTCCTGAGGATTCTTGTCCAGTTGCCTTATAGTTGCATGAAACCTGTTTCTAAAGCAGAAATGATCTAGGAAATCTACTATCTGAATCTCAGTTCTGGGATGCTCTTCAGTGCCCACTGCTATTGGATCCCCTTTCGTTCCAGTGTCTGTTTGCTCCCACACCTTTTTTACCTTCCTTCTTTAGGTTTTCATAATATTAGAGAAACTCATAATCCTTGCCTCATCCCATCCCTGTATGTAATGCACCATTCATCTCTCAAGTTTGTTTGGCCTTAATTCAATGTTATATGTGAATTTATATGGTCACAGATCCTGAAGTAATTCCCTGGCTTCAAACTATCTGAATTCTAGATTTATTTATTCAGTTGTACAATTAAAAAATTTACTGGATCAAGAATATCATCATTCTAGGTGACAGTAAAGCCTGTTTCTTCACGTTTTCTCCTGCTAGTATTTTTTTGTCAATAAGCAGCCCAGCATCCATTTCAGTACCATGAAAAATAAGCCAACAATTACACAACCCTTCACTTTCCTAGAGATACCATCAAGTGCACCAGCAGCAACTCATCTACCTCCTGTACAGATATGCTACACACTCCATTGAACTTCAGTGGCTTCTACTTCACGTATGCAACACAAATCACCTTTCTAAAAGTATGAACCAGACCCTGGACCTTTTATTCATATTTATACCTTGTTTCTTAGATTACAACCCACACTTTTCACTATGGTTCAATTCAGTTTCCTCTCACTACTCTCTAGCTAAACTGAGCTAATGATTAGGACCTCATATAAGTAAAGGAGTTTACATGGAAAGGGTTTGGGATTAGCTCTTGTCCTGCTGGAAAATTTTTGCATTTAAAGCATTTCTCATTGATACCATTTTAATAAGTCAATGTTTCACTATGCAAAATGGGCAAATAGGAAGGAGCGACAAATTCCAAGATGTTGGTATGGGCTTGAAAGGTAGAAGGTCCTTATGGGCAAGAGCAGAAGAGATGGCTTGAGCTTGACAGGCCAGGACAAAGGGAGCTGAAGCCAAGTATTGCATCCTGAACTGGGCTAGAATGCAGAGTCAGAGGGTCCAAGTCCACTAGAGTCTCCAAAGGGGATGGCAGAACTCAGACAAGAATGGAAATCCCCACCAGCCAAGGAGACTCCGTAAGATCCAGACTTGGGCCCAGGAGATAGACAAGGATCACAGGAGACCCGGGACTTCTCAAAGCTTTCCATGTGAGGCTCTGAGACAGCATTCGTGGCTGTGTGGATACAGGACTGGAGGTCAGTTTCTTTCTTACAGACATTGAAGCTCATGTAGTCAATGCTTCGTTTCAGAGGTCCAGGCTTAGGAACAAAGGAAGTAACCACTCCGTTTTTTATCCACGGTTTAAAGGCTGAAGAACGCTTGGGTTCGGGGTTCTGTCTTCTGTTTTTCACCTCTGGGACTTCGAACCAAAGAGGCCCATCAAATCGTCTAGCCCCCTTCTTGCACTGGCTGAGAGCCCTCAGCACTGTCTCCTTGGCACAGGGGTCGGGGAGCTTCTCAGGATGCTCTGGAATGCGTACTCCCGGTCCTGAAGAGGTCAGCGTACTACTTCTGCCTTCAGGAGGGGCAATCTTGACTGTCACCGGGCTGCAGGTCCACCCAGGGTTCCGTACACTCCAAAGCCATCGTTTCATATAGGTGTCCCAGGCATTAGAGAGATCCAGGCCTAGGGTGGCATCTGTAGAAGGTCTGATGGCAGAGCGCCTCCAGGTTCCCAGCGCTCTCTGGGGCGTGTGGAGGTGGGCAGGGACCTTAGGTCTAGGGCTTTGCTGAACCCACTCAGACCAAGGCCTAGGCCTTGGGTTCCTTGGGGCAGACAGCGATCTCTGGGGTGAGCCCAGGGAGCTGCCCATGTTCAAAGCTTCTGGCAACCAAGGACCTGTCACGTGCAGGACCGTTGGCTGTGAGCGCGAGCTTGAGAGAGGATTCTGGGAACGCACACACACACACGCTGCTGCTTCAAGACATGAGGGAAACGGTTTCCAGGGTCCTCTCATTAATGGGATATGCATGTGTTAGTCATTTGTACTGACTCTTGTAATCTCTACAACTCTTACATGTTATAAATATATGTATCCTGTGCTCCAGAAATACATTCCTGCATATTTTCGCTCCATAGTACATAGCCTCTCTGGAATTCTGCTCTGAACTTCAATAGGAATAGTATTCTGCGTGGGACAGCCTTGTGTAGCTGCTTCTTATTGTTTAGCATTGGTGAATTTAACAACCATCCCGTTTGTGGAATGCACCTCATTTCTCTTCACACCTTAAATCATTCCATTGATTGTAAGGATTGATGCATTTGTTCATCACTTAAACCAAGTGCACCATGACTGTTAGGAAAAGTCCTGCTTCAGACACTCAATATACAGTGGTTTTTATGGACAAACCAGACTTAGTGAGTCATTATAATCCCTGCTTTGTCTTTGTAAGAGACCACCATTTTTTTTCCGTTATGCACCATGTAACTAACACCTGACGAGCAACCTCACTCTGATTTTATTCTTGCCATTTAGAAAGAGAGGTGTAATGATTTTTGGAGTTCACAGAAATTTCATACAGACTATTTGCAGAAGCACATTTTCTTTCATTATACGGAAAAATGAGCATTATTCATTTGAATGTCCTTAAGAAACAATAACTGGTTTCTATTTCAGTAAGTGTGGTATTTTTTGTTTTTTGTTTTTTTGTTTTTTATTCTTCCAGAATAGTTGCTAATGTTCATTATTTATCTTCTATGGAGATTGTGATGGTAGACAATAATTTATATTTTGGTACTGACATTCATTTTATATAGATTCCTGTAATTTTACCTTCCAAGGCTTCATATACATAACTGTTCTTATTTTTTAACACTACTATGTTCTCCCCCTTTGACTCCTTCCCTTTTCTTCATTTTCTATTCTTCTTCCCTTTCTTTATGGCTTACTCTGTTTTGTACTAATAGTGTACAATATTTTGTGATTTGGAGACTGAGTTTGCACACCACCCCCATTCATTCTAGCAAGAGAATCTTGGTACACTAGGACTGTACCCTCAAAGAAATTCAGGAATTCCTCATGTAACTCTGGGATAGCTCTCACAAGAGTTCTGTTAGAAAGAAGAAAGAGCCATTTCCTTATGTCTGAGGCTTCCTGTGCAAGTTTAACCTATCATTTTTGCTTATGACCCTTCCAGCATTGTGGCACTAGCCACATAGGGCCTTCAACAGTGCCCTTCTGATACCAGTACCTCTGTGCCTGTAAACCTCCATAACTGTAATCAAAATAAAACTGTTAATTTTATATGGCAGCCTACCCAAGTTATTTTATAATAATAGTAAAGGGTAGTCACCGTGGGCATAAGGAACAAGAAAAACTCTCTAGTCCTAAACAACAAAACTAAGTGCCTATAATAAGCACATTTGAAAGACTGTTATAGGCTGTGTGAAATGTACTATTTTTAATCACCTTTCATAGGTGCATGTGAATAAAGTACCCTCGAATGGGCCATAATGTTAAGGGACAGGAAGCAGAGGCATGCATAGGAAACAAACCCAAAACAACACAGCTTCTTCCAAGATTGAAGAGAGTCATATGTAGACACTAAATAGAGTTTAATAAAAAGATCCTAGTTAAAAATAAAATAAAACAAATAAAAAATTGAAAAGAAAATTCAGTATGAACACATCACTTGCTACATTTTTCCTCACAGAAACATTTTCTTTACATAATTTCCTATTTCTTGTCTATATTACTTGTTCCCTATGCAATGCCACCTATGGGTTTATTATTCTGTGCTGTCTTCTATTTGAGCCAATAAGTCTTTGTGTTTTCTCATTTTGTCAAAGTGAATCTTTGTTTAAGAACTTGGTGACAAATTTTGCTTATTCTTTTCATTATTACTCTTAAATTTTACCTTGAGAGTGCTCTTACTCTTTAAATGTTTAAAAAAATCTCATGGTATAATTGAAATACCACACAAATCACCCATTTGCATTTCAAGACTCATTAATGCTTAGTATATTCCCAGACAGCAGCACCCATCACAACACTAAGTTTTAATGATTCCATCAGTTTACAAAGAAAGATGTACCTGGAATCTATTACCAATTTTTATCTAACCTCTCTCAGCTATCAACAACCATTAATCTACGGTGTATCTGCACAGATTACAGTTCCAATGACATCATTTTTTTGTGTGTGTAGTTGTACACTATGTGGCCCTTTCTGACTGTTTTCTTTCAACATTGTTCTAATTGAGTCATATATGCCGATAATATTCTTGTCATGAAATAATTCATGTGTATGTGAGTCTGATAAACACGCACACCCACATGCACATACATATATACACACACACATAAATACATATACACACTAGAACATTGTATATACATACATATATATGTATAGATGGCAAAACACATACATATACATATAAGCATTCCTTTGATCAGCACATGGATATTTAATTTGTCTGTGCATTTATGTTATAAATATTATAAATAGCACGGCTTTAAATATTCATAGCTAAACATGTTTGACTCAATATTTTCATTTTTTTAGAAAAGAACAAAATTTCTGGGTTATTTTGTAATGCAACATTGAAAGATGAAGAAACTTCTCAAATATTTTCCAAACTGGCAGGAATATTTCAGTCTCTCCAGCAGAGTGTTAGAGTTCTGGTATCTGCTAACAGTATTCACACCACTAATCACATGGCTTTTGATTCTAGTCCATGTTTAATGGTATTTCGGCAGAGGCTAATCTGTGGTCACTTATTGAATGATGTGGAAGATCTCATGTGCTTCATTTTTACTAGCATCTCTTTGTTAAAGCATAAACAGATTCACAGTCATTGTTGTTGTTTAGTTCGGCTATGTGTTCATTTTATGTTTTCTCTCTCTCTCTCATTCTGTGTGTGTGTGTGTGCGTGTGTTTGTGTGTGTGTGTGTGTGTGTGTGCACATGTGTTTGTGTCTATTCATGGTTAATTATATCCTGTTCCATAAAGACATATCCAAACACATACATAGAGTGTTGAGTATATCATAACCACATCTCACCCTCTCTTAAGATTTAACACTTTTCTCATTCATCCTAATATCTTTCATATGTGCACAGACTTGATTTTATGTATCTATATAAAATTTAAGAGACACATGTAGTAAAAATCATATATTCATTTCTTCTGAGATTGGCCTTTATTACTTGATATGACTATCTCCACAACATTATTTTTCCTGAGACTAACACAAGGTTGCTTTTTGGGGGGAGGCACTTTGGAGAACCATAGAAAAATAGACGTTTGTTTCTACATTTCTCTGTTATTAGACAGAGATTCCATAACCTAGCTATTTTGCATAGTGCTACAATAAGCAATGATGTACAAGAATGACTGTAATGTGTTGATTCAAAGTTCCTTGTGTAAATATACCTGCATGTATATTCAAATGTTGGAATTTATGATCTCCCAATCATGGACTTTTAAGCAGGATTAAAGAACCAACTGTGAAATTCCCTCCTGTGGATCAGATCACAGATCTAATCAGAAATCAATTAGTTAATCTTGATTGACTTTAAAATGAATTAAACTGAATCTGGAATCACTTAAAAGCAAGTTGCTAGGCACTCTTTTGAAAGATTTTTTCAGTCAGACCATTTCAAGTGAGAAGACACACCATCAGTGTGGCTGGCATCCTAATAAAAACCTGGACAAGAAATGAAAAGCGAAGGAACTCTTCTTGCTGGTATGACTTCAGTCTTGCTTATAAGTTCCTTTATCTTGCTTTTTGCCCCTGGTGCATTTCTTCATTGGCATTAGAACAGATTCCAACATAGGTTGTGTTTCCAACCAGCAGCTCTCCTGGGATCCTCTAGAGTTGACCTTCAGCATCAGATTTCAATTACTGAGATTCCTATCACTGTGGAATGAATAAATGCAAGATTCTCAGCATCTTCAACATAGTCCCATTAATGTATTCCCTAGGCAATCTGGTAAAAAACACTCTTAAACATTTTTTAAATATGCAGTCATTCTACAGGTTCATGGGGGACAGATCCTATTTCATTACTGTAATTTTCTTCACAACATAAGCCATACCCACATAACTAAGGCTATACATTGGCACTCTTTAGCTAGAATCTTCTATTAAATAAAAAAAGTCCCCAAAGTATTTTCACATTTCTTCTAAGATCAGGAATAAGACAAACATGTTTACTCTTTCGTTTCTGTGCAACTTAGTGTTTTTTCATTTCTGTGCAACTTAGCTATAGCAGTACAATAAGAAAAAAATATGTCAATAGCAAAAGAAATCAATCTGGTTGTGTTGTTGTTGTTATTCTTTAAAGATTATTAAAATCCATAAGCACATACAACAATGTGATACATTACAAAATTAATACACAAAATTAGTAGCATTCCTGTACATCACAGACAAACCTATTAAAAAATAGTCAGGGAAACAATCCTCAAAACAAAACACAAACACACACACACACACACACACACACACGCGCGCGCGCGGGCGCGCAAAAGTATGTGCATGAACATGCACACGCACACTCACATGCATACACACACTAACTTAAACAAAACACAGCAGGAGTGAACCTAACTAGTGAAATTACAGACTTCTGTGATGAAAATTGTTACACACAAAGAAAGAAGGAAATAAAGGCACTAGAAGTTACAAATTTCATGTTCACACATTGGAACAATTCATCTTGAGAAGGTGCCCATGCTTATCAAACTAATCTATTGTCCTTTATTTTGATTTCTATAGATTTTCTATGGCATTAGTCACTAAAGAAACTTATGTTAAAAAAACATGCGTTCACATGTGTATTTTACAAATCATCACATCTCTTTTCTATTATACAGAGTTCAAAGTATCTTATCTATCTCCAATGTGTGATCTTATTCTCCTGTTAAGAATATAATATTTGTTGAAATAATTGTTTGGTTTTCTTGCTTTTTGTTCATTTGTTCATTTGTTTGAAACATTATTTGCTGTGTAGTTCTCTCTAATCTACATTGAAGGTAAATTCTTTATCTTTAGTGTTACCCACTTAAGTGCTGGAATTACATTTGTGAGCAACCACTTGCTGGCTCCTATAGATTATTTTTATTTAATTTTCAAAGTGTTAAAGAGAAAAGGTATTAGGAATTGACCATTATCAATGTGTAATACATACATACATACATACATACATACATACATACATACATACATGTAATAATGAGTCTACACAGTGTGTGTGTGTGTGTGTGTGTGTGTGTGTGTGTGTGTGTGTGAGAGAGAGAGAGAGAGAGAGAGAGAGAGAGAGGCAGAAGAAGAGGCAGAGAGACAGAGACAGAAGCAAAGAGAATTGTATAATCTAGACTAATCTTGAACTGCTCTACTACAGAGCTGAAGATGACTTTGAACTCTGGAACTTATCACCTCCATTTCTCTTTTCTTTTCTTTCTTTCTTTCTTTCTTTTTTTTTTTTATCTTTATTAACTTGAGTATTTCTTATTTACATTTCGATTGTTATTCCCTTCCTGGTTTCGGGCCAACATCCCCTAACCCTCCTCCTCCCCTTCTATATGAGTTTCCCCTCTGCATCCTCCCCCCATTACCACCCTCCCCCCAACGATCACGTTTGCCTCCATTTCTAAAGGGCTGAGATACAGGTGTGGATCTGAGATACAGGTGTGGATGGCCATGCCCTGTTTAGTTTGAGGCTATGTGAATTCAATGTTTTGTTAATGCAGACGAAGTACTTTAACAACTCAGTCATGAACCCAGTCTTTCCTAAAAAGCCATTATTTTAAGTGCTAGCACAAAATAATTTTAAAAAGGAATAAAAACATCAACCAGATTCCTAAGAATGAATTTTTTTCCAAGTCAATGCATGAATTCAGCTCACATGTTCATGTATTATAGTCACTTGGGAGTCTTGCTAAAACAGACTAGGTCTCTATTGATCTTAATGGTTTACTTTTCAAACAGCTTTCCAGGTAATATCGATTATACTATTGGGCATAATACAAGAGGATATTTGCTATAGTGTTCTGTATTAGTATTATTTTTTTAATTTGCCCTTATTTGAGACAACTGGAATTGTATATTTAAAGGAAAGTTCAAAATTTATGATTTATACATCATCGTAGAATGTTATTAAGATGATAATTAAGATTAAATATATTTTGTACTTGCTTTTAAATTCTATAATTCTAACAGTTAAAAATGTGCAGAGGGACCAACAGTCTTGGGTAACTATAAGGGGAGTAATTGGAAATGAGAAACCCAGCAAAACCTCACACATACACACACACACACACACACACACACACACAGTGTAGGAGGGAGTGCTAGCTACAGATATATATGTCTTGTACAATTCCACATCCTTCTTTTTGACTACTAATTGGTATATATTTCTGAAAATTACTTAAAGTCTATTTTAAATCTGCCCAGAAAATGTGGTTTACAGGCTGTCAGAGAAGCCCCAAACTAGCTGATTGCCTGTGGTATCTGACATCCCATTGTTGGCCAATGTTGATGAACTGACATGCTTGAGTGCACAGGCTCATCCTTGCATCCTGTCTCCTGTTCATTGTTCCAAAGATATATTAGAGTATTGTGTCCATTCCTAAAAGCCCACACCTTTGAATGGGATAATAACACTGCTCTCTTCTCCTGATATAAAATGTAATTAAAGGCCAACAAAACGATTCAACCAGTAAAGAAAGCCACTTGCAGGCAAGGCTTCAGTTTAATCCTCTGGACCTACAATTTATTCAAGTTGTCCTTTGACTTTTCCATGCATCTTATACCTCACCTCTTCCATACAAAAGTAAAAAGCATAATGATAATGGATGTGATAGGAAAATGTAAGAAAACTAAATATCGTGGTTTTTGGCCATGAGACAAGCACTGAATATAAAGGAAGTGAATGGTACTTCATCAACACTGACTGAACTTTTTCTAACAATCTGGATTTCAACCTTTACCCTACAATCATAAATTTAAATTTAGCTCCTTTGAAGAAAAACTAGGCATTTATATTTAATATAGTAGAAAAAAATCTCATTGTTACATTTGTTTTGTTGTTGTTCATTATATATACATATATATATATACATACATATATATATATGTACATGGCATCAAGATTCTTGTTATAAGAAAAAGGAGAAATGTGGTTTTTTTTCCTTGAAACCCAGTTAAAGTGAAATTTGAGAGTAAAGCCTTCAATTCATAAAATGAATGAGGCAGTGATGCTCTATGTAGCACTCTTTCTTGCCTAAGATGAAATTGTTAAAAAAATAAAAGATTACATCTCTGCTCAGTACTGAATAAAATTTCTTCCCTTTTCTAAATGTTCAGCACTTGATAAAAGAGGCATTCATGCTAAGGATCTCTAAGTTAGCATTGTGATCAACCAGCAGAAAATAAAGATTGAAAGTACACTGTAGCAGAGGCTTCCTGAAATGCAAAGATTCAAAGGCATAGAGGAGTGACCTGTAGCAAGCTAGGTTCTTGTAACTCTCCTAGAGTCATAATTCAAAGTCTCATGGCTTGTTAAAATTATTCCGACACAAAACAGTAATTACGGAGGCATAATGAATGGGTGATTTCCCCAGAAGCTTTTTGGTCCATTGGATATCACAGTAGGAGACATATTTCTGCAGCTTTTAAAGAAAATCAGCTCCACAGGTACTGCATTGAGTCGATGCTTTCCGCAAGCCTGACCTGCTACCTAGAATAATCGCAAATAGTCTTCAGTAGAAATGAAATGAGAATGCTATTCTAAACCACATTAAAATTATGTAAATCAAGAAAACATTTATCGTAAAGCCTGAATGACTGTGGCTTGTGTGGGGACCAATACACATTATGTTGATCGGCATATATTAATAGGCAGCCAACCCAAGGAAGAAGCCAGCATGACCTTGGCCATGGTCATTTTCTAGTTGAGAACAAAAGGGTAATATCTACTGAAAAGCCAGTCAAAATTACGTACTTAAATTATAGCCAGTAACAAGAGACAGGTAATGTATTGTCACATTGAAGTCATGAAGCAAGATACACATTAAGTAAATACTGCCAGAGTTTAGGGCTCTCAATTATCGTTCAACAGTGGTTGAATGTGTATCCAGTGGTATGCTTGCTGTACTGAAATCTATGCTGAACAGCAGCATGGAGCATAGTGAATATTCCACTGGAAACAATTAGTGTAGCAATCGTAGAAGCTGATTAGTTGAACATTGTAGATGAAGCCTGTTTCTCAAAAAGCTTTCTCTTTAACTCATACATTTTTGTGATTAGTTTTCATTTAAACTCATTGTTTCACTCACCACCACAGCAATTTTATCTGTAAATTAATTCATTGAAACATTTTTTTGCATGCTAACTGTATTACTATCTTAACAAGTAGAAGGCTATGTTTGTCAAAATAGATAATATAAAACCTTTTACAACAACTTTGGAAGATAAGTCATCTTATTTTCAGCTTCTTAATTTAAATTAAAAGGGAAGAAATAATCCCTAAATCTTAGCATTATAAAATACCACAAAAATCATTCTAGATCTGAAATATTGGAAAATAATATGATACTTCCTGAATTATGATAATGTGTCTCCACCAAAATCCTATAATATGAGCACAATCAATGAAAATATATTTTCCAAGATAGACAATCTGTCATTGGTTATAAATTAACACACTTTATACATTAACGTATTGATTTATGCATTTTTAACTAAAACACTCAATTTTAGTTTGTCTTATAAATATTACATCAGTGATTATATTACGGAACATTTTAGACTGTATCCTTCAGAAATTCTGCAAAATTGAGCAACATCTAAAGCATTAAGAAATGTAGCTCTAATTTCCAGGCACTATTTTTTTTATGGTCTCAGTTGTGAAATGCAGATGGATGAGTCTACTTTTGTTGACTGTGTCAGTAAAGAAATAAAAGCAAATGTTAGCATACAAGAACTTAAGGCCACTCAAAGCGAAACCTGTCAACCTACATTCAGTGTGGACATTTGCTCAGTAAATAAAGTAGAAGAGATACAGAGCTTTGCTGGAACTTCTGAAACAAATTCCTCCCAGCAGCAAAAGATATTTTGGTAATACTGTGTTTGATAAAATTATATCTAGATGTTTTCTCTGAATCTAGTATTGCAAAACAGAACAGGATATACAATTACCAAACTTTCTCATCCACATGTAGTATTATGAGTGCAAACTGCATCTCCAGGTAGAGAGCAGAACCAACTGCACTCACAGAAATAGGTAGCTTATTTTCTTTATTTCAGAAGATAATGAAAGAGAACACTTGGTGTTAAATTGAGAAAAAGTATCAAGGCAGAGGATATGAAAAGGCCACATGGTTTTCTTTCTGTTTGATACCCTTCTAAAATTTGTTCTTGTAGTAGTTGCTCTCTAGCACATCTAATAAACAAGTAACTATCGTAAAAGTAAGCATTTAGCTCTTGTTTTTAATCAGAAAAAGAAAAGATTCATCACTAAATATCATATTTGCTTTATACTTAATACTAATCACACTTTGACTGCTGCACATGTATTGAGTGGATATCTCTGCAGAACTTCGTGACTGCACATATCTACTCACCTTTCCTATGTTAAATGCTATCTCTAAGTCAGCTTCATAGCATCATGACAAGCTCAATGTTCTCTGTGGAGTTTTCAGTTATCAACTCACTAGATGACTTGTCACGTCACCAACGTATGTTCATATAAAATGACAGCTCAAGATGCCTTTGGAACAGTTACTTTTAATTTGTATCTCAAAATTTCCACCTGTGTTTGCACTTTGCAAGATGGGATGGCTTCCCAGACACTTAATACATTTACTCAACTAAAATATGATGTTTGCAATCTTTCTAGTCTTTATTCCACAGAAAAGTGACCAAGCCAGCTCAGTCAGTCAATGCGTTCTTCAGGGTATGAGTGTGGATTAAAAAGAAAACGATGCCTAGCAAGCGCAAGGCCATGGGTTCGGTCCCCAGCTCCAAAAAAAAAAAAAAAAAAAAACAAAATAAAACAAAAAAAACAAAAAAAAAACGACAATTTTATAAAAGGAAAACATTATAACATGACTCCAGCCAGTGCTGAGGTTGAAGGGGGTTTATTTTTGTTTTAGTCTGCTTCTATACCACTTTAAGTACATGGGAAATGATAAGATCAGTTCTGGGTCAAAGAACAAGCAAGGCAATAAACAAAGTTCTGTAAACACCTTTCTAGGGGCTAGTCAGGATGACCAAGACAAAAGGACTGACACATGTGCCTCACCTAAGCCTGCTCTGAACTTTGCATTGACTGGATTGTAAATGTTCTTAATCTGAGCCTAATTCCTGAGTCCTGGCCCAAAGTCAGATTCTCACCTTGATCTTTCCTTCTTTGTCCTGGCCTGTCAAATTCCAGCCAAGTTTCTAGAAGGTGCCTGGAAAGTTCTCCACAGAACAGCATTTAAAATATACTGAGGATAGCACCTCTCCTTTTGTGTTGGGAGCTTAGCTTTGAAATTCTTGCTTGAAAAGAAATCTTTCTGGTATGACTTGCCGATTCTGCAAACTTCTGAGTTTTGCCATATACAATTTCAAAATACGAAGCCTTTAACAAAATAATTAATAATAAAAAGAAAAAATGCCTACGGCCCTTTAAGAAAACCTCAGGAAACTTCATATGAACTCACAGAGATTGGAGCAGTAAACACAGGGCCTACACAGATTTAAATTCTTTGACTATATCCTATCACTTTCAGTTTAGCACTACTATGGCTCTCATGAATCCATGAGCAAGTGAGCAGTCCCTGATCTTGTGACTGATCTTGTGGCCCTTGATGTCTTTTGGCTTGGTTTGTTCAACTTTGTTATGATAGTTTTTGTTTTATCTTACTTTATTACATTTTGTTTTATTTTGTTATCTCTTGAAAGTCTGCTCTTTGTTTGCCTAACTAAAGACAGAAAAGAAGTAGATGTGGATGGGAGGAGAGTTGGGGAGGAACAGGAAGAATAGAGGGAAGAAAAAATGTATTCAGATGATATTGTGTGAGGAAAGTAGCTATGGTTAATGAAGGGGGGAAAATTAAATAAGAATTTTGCTTTAGGTGTTCTTTGTTAAGTTGTCCTGAGAGATATGGGTTCATGGTTAAACTACAACAGAAAACAGCCAGAGTGCTTATATTTAGTCTTTGTGATTGGAGGACCAGGAAAAATTCAGAACCCCTTGCAAACAGAGTAGAGCCAAAAATGTAGGTTAGTCAGTTCAGTGACTCTATTCCAGAAACTTGACTGATCATAGAAATGATGACTACACCAGCCGGTTACACAACTCTCTCCCAGAAACTAGCTGACCATAAAGTTCGATTAAAATCTTAAAGAACAATCTTGAGAAACAGGAAGCTTCTCCCAGGAACCAGCTGACCATAAAGTTAAATAATCTTGAGAAACAGGAAGTTTCTCCTTGTGATTTTTCACTGGTATTCTCAACATTTTCCAATGACGCCATCCCTACCCTCTTGGGTTGTGGTTTCCTCTTTTAAATACCTCTTCTTTCAGGTACTCCTGGTTGAACTCTTCTACCCCTGCGTGGGAGAGGAGTCTCGATCCCAGTGCACTGGTTCCTATCAATAAACCTCATGTTATTACAGCAAGGACAGTCTCACGTGAGTTCTTGGGGGGTCACATCATCCCGAGACTTGAGTGAGGGTCTCCCCGCTCCAGGGACCATTCATTACTATTTGAAAGATTAGATCTGATAAATATCTGCAACATAGGGAATTTGGAAAACAGATTAAGAGTGTATAAAGTCATGCATGTTTCCTAATTCTTACTGAGTATTTGTGATCATGTATGTTCTTTTAAATTTTTTCTGTTTATCACTAATTTCAAACTTCATTTGTTTCTTTTGATAACTTTAACATTTTTACTTAGTTTTCTTTGTGTTGTTCATTTGTTTTTTTTTTAAATCTTCATAGTTGGGAAAACAGGCTATAGAATTGGAAGTGTAAAGTCAGACTAAACAATTGATCAAATCAAAAGTCAGATTAGGCAATTTAGTGAGACTTTGTTTCTCTAAAAGAAAAGTAAACAGAGGATTCAATCCAAGTTCTCCAAAACAAAACAACAGAAATCAATAATCTAAGCTTTCCAAATATTGTATGTTTCTTTTCTGGTTTACTTAATGTTGGATTATGATTTACATTGGTGATCAAAAGAGTTTTCAGTGTGAGAATACGTTTTCACCATTAGTTTTATTTGTTTGTTCCTTTTAGTTGACATGCGTAATTACATCTTTTGTTCATTCATAAATTTGGATATAGTTCTTTGTCAGGATTCCTGTTCACTACTACATTTCCAGCTCTTAATTTTCTTCTCAATCTCTATAAAATTCATGCCTTTTAGGGTAGGTCTCTAATATTAATTTCACTTAGATATTTGCTCTAATTCTTTATTCATGTAGCTTTAGAGATAGAACTGAGGGAACATGTTTTGTGTTTCCTTTTTAAAAAAAATATTGCATTTATTTGCATTCCAAATGTTGTCCTCTTCCAAGAACTCCACCCCAAGAGTTTTTCAACCTATAGCCCCTTTTCTTTTCCTTTGAGAAGTTGCTTCCCCATCCATCCATCCACCTACCCCCTCATCCACCTCACCATATCTCCCTCATCCCCCTTCCTTGGACCATCAAGTCTCTACAGGATTAGGCACATCCTTTCCCACTGAGGCCAGACAAGACAATCCTATGCTACATATGTGCCACAGGCCTCAGACCAGCCCATGTAAGCTCTTTGGTTGGTGGCTTACTTTCTGGGAACACCAAAAGGTCTAGGTTAGTTGATACTCTTGGTCTTCCTATGGGGTTGCTGCCCCTTCAACTCATTCAATTCTTCCCCTAAATCTGCCATAGGGATCCTCCACCTCAGTCCAATGGTTGGGTATAAATAAGTACCTGCAGCTGTCTCACTCAGCTGTTGATAAAGCCTCTCAGAGGCAGCCATGCTAGGCTCCTATCGGTAAACACAACATTGCATCAGTAATAGTGCAAGGGTTTGGTGGCCAACCATGGGATGGATCCCAAGTTGGACCAATCAATGAAGGGCCTATTCTTCAATCTCTGTTCCATTTTTCTCTCTGAATTTCTTTTACACAGGCACAATTCTGGGTAAAAATGTTGAAGGTAGGTTGGTGAGTCCACCCTCCATGGGGGCTGTCTATCTACTTTATATCTCTGTGGCTATGGTCTCTTCAGGTTGTAAAGTAAATTTTTTCCCAGAGTTGTTTAGAAATAATTTGCAAGATGCTAAGATCCAGGTCATCCAAGTATTTAGCAAGATATTTTATATGTGTAAGAAAATTTGATTTACTAAATAACAAAACTTCACATGTTTGTATATTATAATTTGTAGTTCTTATGATCAAACACTTGGCCATGATTCCTTTATTTTGATTTTATGATCTTTTAGGTGCTTTGTTAAATTCTAAATGATTACATCATATCTCTCTGCTACTGATGGATTTACATAGAATTTCAATTGTGGACTTGCCTCTTATTAGTTGCATTTTAAAGTATATTTGCAAAGAGTAAAGTGATACTCTTAATTTTTTATTGGATCAAATCAAGAAGAAAATTGCCTTAGGTCTTTTGCTAAGTATCATGTGGATTATCATAATTATTAAATGCCTTGGGCAAAATAGGATAACCTTGATTTATTTTTTTCCCTAATATATTTTTCTCCTGATCTTTCTTTCTTTTTTCTTTCTTTCTTTCTTTCTTTCTTTCTTTCTTTCTTTCTTTCTTTCTTTCTCTTTCTCTTTCTTTCTGTCTTTTTCTTTCTTTCCTTCTTTCTGTCTGTCTGTCTTTCTTTCTTCCTTCCTTCCTATCTCTCTTTTTCTCTCTTTCTTTCTTTCTTTCTTTCTTTCTTTCTTTCTTTCTTTCTTTCTTTCTTCTTTCTTCCTTCTTTCTTTCTTCTCTCTTTCTTTCTTTCTTTCTTTCTTTCTTTGTTTCTTGTATATTTTGCTCCTTACACATATTTAAGAGGATGTCCTCTTATTCTCACAGGAGTTTATTGAACATGGTCAACATTACATCCTGTTCTTTATTTTGCAGATTAAAGATCTGTCTACCACTCTGGTTTATTGGATTGCTCTTGCACACATCTGATCAGATAGCTTTATTTTTCTTTCCTTCTGCTTTGTTGTGTTCATACTGTCCCAAAGTAGTCTTTAGTCTTTACTAATATGAACCAGAAAAGAGTAGTGTACATTATTAATACAAAAAAAAGTAAAGACAACTTGGAACATCTGTGAAAAGAAGAATATTAATAAGACAATTGGAATTGGGTGAAGTGTTTTCAAATGCCCCCTCAGAACTGGCTAAAGTGGACTAGCTTAAAAGCACAGTGACCCTAGAACATCTTAAACCTGAGAAAGCTAAGATTCTGCTCAATGAGTCACTATGACATGTCTGGTGGATAGGGGGACAAGGATTACTAAAAGCATTAATATGGGAAACAATTACATTGCTGAACCTAGACCTCTAACATATGAATACATAAACAAGAATATTCTTGTATGAGTTCAGAATACACAAAGGGCACAGTCTGATGGGATGGTTGTCAATGAGACTAGAATGAAATAAAGGGAAGGGAGAATTGACAGCTATAGGACTATGATCAGTCAGAGATTCTTTTAGTTCAAAACTATCAGAAATGGATGGCTTCTGATGCATTAAAGCTGTTAATAAACTAAGTCTGAGGAACTGAGAGATTGCTAGGTAAACTCAGAACTGAGGAGAACTTAAGAAGGACAATCAATCTTCATCATGTCACATATTACAAGACTATAGTGACAAGTGTTCTTTGCTTTTCATTTCAAATCAGGCATGTCTTAGTAAAAGTGTAATGAATTTAAATTCAACTCAGTATGAACTCATCCTGGTAGACTATAGGAATGTTTCTCAATATAGTAAGTAAGATATGTAGGTTTAGAGATGAAGTCTGATCCTTTGAAATTCTCTGTAGGAAAGTCAGAGAAGCATAAATTAATTCAATGTGTGAGAAGTATTCTCCTTTTTCCGCCCCCCTGTGTTTTGATTTGTTTTATATATTACTGCCAGCATGCATAGCCTTCTAACCTTCATAGGACAATGTGCATGAATTGTATTCTATAGAGCTGTAGACTGGCCTTCCAGTATTAACACCATTTACTGACATTTCAATCAGTATTTGTAAATTAAAATTATTTCTAGAATTAGGCTGAAGGAGGTTAAATTTTAATTTACTTTTGTCTCTTCCTACTTTTAGACCATTGAAAAGTAATGTAAACTTTAGTTTTGACTTTCTGTACAAGCTCAGTTATATAATAAAAAACAGGTAAGTAAATAAGAATTATAAATATTAATATATTTCATGAAATAAAATTACTAAACACATTGACTAGAATTAGTTTTGTGACATTCAGAGTGTTAAGTAACCTGTTGTTAGGTATGTGCAGGTCCATTATTTTCATGCCAAAGCATGTTATCTCACACCAGTAATTGCTAACACAAATATCTTTCTAGTTTTAATCAAGTCACAATTTTCATTTCTTTCTTAATCTATCAAACACATGCACATATGCAAACGTATAATATATACATATCCACTTTACTGATAGTGTCTGTGTATGTATGTGTGTGCTTGTATAAATGTGTCTTCTATAGATGATGTGTGTGTGTGTGTGTGTGTGTGTGTGTGCATGCATGTATGTGCAGTTTAATTCTGTTCCACGACATGTAAGTAAATGTCCAAGGACAATTTGTGGACTCAGTTTTCTCCATCTCTCCCTTCATATTTTCATGGACTTCAGGGCCATCAGTCTTATGAAACCATTGTCATGCCATGAAATAGGATCTCATACTGTATGCAGCCCAGTCAGGACTTAAGCTCTTTGTAGTTCCTGTGCCTCCGCCTCCTGAGTTCTGGGATTACAGATTGAAATGACCATGTCTGGCTGAACTGAATTTTTAATTAGTCAATATAAAATAAGTTCAGCAGTAAACTCTGAGAATGTATATTACAGTTCCTAAAATTCTGAGTGTGGTCATCTATGAAATACTTTTTATTTCCCCAAATATCTGCCTTGTCAAAATAAATGAATAAAGTCTTCTAGACTTTCAGAAAACTTCTGAAATTCAGAAGTTACTTGTAGTTTGCTTTTTTAAATTATCTTTTATATTGTACAACAACAGAAAATCTCTATTCTAATTTTGATGGATATTTGGGTAGATCCCTACAACTTTAAGGAAAGTGTGTTTAAATGTGTTTTTCTACTCTCTCATAAAATATACTTGCAAAATATATTTCAAAAACATGTAAACTCAATGATCATGGAATTAGTACATTCGAAAAATTGTGGGTCCCAGATAAACTAAGGAGAGAAGCAACCTGAAGGCTTTAATGTAGTTATAGTAAATTGACAACTGAAAATAAATGTCAAAATTTACCTAAAGAAAGAGAAAACAAAAAGCAAAGTAGAAGTGGTATTAATTAAGTAGGTTATAATGTGTAAATACAACTTAGAATTGAATTAACCTATATTAGGGCAGCAATAGATAACATAGACTAGCATATAAAAAGCTCAGTGCCAGGAATGGTTACTTCTTTTAGAGTTGTTGGCCGGTGAGGCCACAAAGAACCCCAAACATTATAAACTGTTGTCAGTGCTTTTTGTTTTCCATTAGAACTTGACTGTGAGGCCAGATTGCTGAATACAATATACACTTGAGTCAGAGAACATGGAAATATCAAGCTAGTTCAGAGTTAGAATCTTCATCTCTACTGAATAGATGTCATAGTGCTAGAGGATGTTATATAAGAAAAACAATCCTCAATGTTGTCCACATGGAAAACATTTGAGCTACATGTGAGCCCTTTGAATTCCTAAGGTCTATGATGAGCTTTATGCTTTAAAACTGGCTGTGTTAGTTACATGAAAATATCTATGAATTCATGAAACAGAGAAAGTTGAGACTGGAGGACCTTGGGATAAATTGGAGATGGGGAGTGAGCAATTGATATGATCAAGATGTATGAAAGATATCCTAAGAATACATTAAAATTTTTAAAGATTTATGTAATAGGAAGAATTATATGCAGAAGGAATCAAATCTAATGTGATATCTAAGTGGAAAATTACTAGAATGGAGATATTCATATTTATGTGTGCCCAGAGCTGATAAATGCTATGAGACGAATCATGTATTACTCTGTAAATCTACCACAATTTCTTTCGTCGACAAATGCTATATTTTCCCATCTCCATTTTATGTGGATTTCTATAGTTAGGTAAATTCTACCATCTATTTACATTTCTCATTTTCTTATTTCATTGTCTCATCAACATAGCACCTTCTTTTGTTGACTGTTTTTCTACTAGCAGGTATCAGTAACACTGTATCAGTACTTAAATACTGTTCCTGCATGAAGGTATCCTCACTATTTCCTATCATATATATATATATATATATATTTATATATATGTATATATATATATGTGTGTGTGTGTATGTGTGTGTGTGTGTATAATATGACCTCCCACTGTTAATGTTAAATTTGTCATTGATATGCTGTAGTTTTTCTAGAATTCCCCATTAAATATATTCTATTGTATTTGTTATAGACTATATTAATATCCTAGTTATTCTGGCCAGTCGTATTCTTCTAAATTTATTAGCGACATTATTTGCCATAGAAAATAAGATAATAAATTATTCTTCCACTCGAGTATATCTTGTGATTCTAAAACTTCAAACTTTTTCTTTAAATTGCGTATTAGGAATACATTTTGTTCTAAAGGCATTGGAACAAAAGTCACAGAAAATGAGTTAGAAAAAGGACTGAAGGAGTTGAAGGGGATTGCAACACCATAGGAAGATCAACAATATCAACAAACTGGACCAAAGTCTAAACCACCAACCAAAGAGCATACATGGGTGAATCCATGGTCCCAGCTACATATGTAACAGAGGACTGCCTTGTCTAGCCTCAATGGGAGGGGATGCACTTGGACCTTTAGAGGCTTGATGCCCCAGAGAAGGGGGATGCTAGAAGGGAGAGGTAGAAGTGGGTTCATAGGTGGGGCGACACTCTCTTAGAGATGAAGGGAAGGGCATGGGTGTGGGAGCTAATGGTGGGGGTATCATGAAGAGGGACATTTGAAATAAAAATAAACAAAATAATTACTAAAAAAGAGAAAATGTTTCACTGTCAAAATATGTTCTTATCTATTGATTTACCACTCTAGTCTGTTTCTGAGAACCTCAGAATTTTTTTGGTAGGGGAGGGGGTGCAGCAAACTTTAAAATTTTTAATCCTTCTCTATTGTTCTTCCTTTTTCACCACATCTATAATGAGCATAAAGTACTTAGTCCTTTCTATTTTTTTTCATAGAAATATTGTTAGAATATTTAGTCAGTAAGAGACTAGAGAGGGCTCCCTAGGCCCCTCCTGTTACATGGGTCTGGGATGTAAATTGTGAGGGAGATACTCAATGTTGGGGGCCCGAGTTGGGACAGGTACTCCTCAGCAACTGAGGGCCTGTCTCTTGCTCTCAGTATCCTTGCTAGGGTGGGTAGTCAGGTTTCTTACTCCTTGGAGGCCATTGTAGGCCATGAGGTCCACCACCCTATTGCTGTAGCTGCATTCATTTTCATATTAGGAAATGAACTTTACGAAGTTATCATTGAGAGCAATGCCAACCACAGCATCAAAGGTGGAAGAGTGGGAGTTGCTGTTGAAGTCAGAGGAAACAACCTGCTCCTTAGTGTAGCGCAGAGTACCCTTTAGTGGACCCTTAGATGACTGCTTCACCACCTTCTTGATGTCATCATACCTTGCAGGTTTCTCCAGGTGGCATGTCAAATCCACAATGGATACATTGGGCTTAGGAACATTGAAGGCCATGCCAGTGAACTTTCTGTTCAGCTCTGGGATGACCTGTCTGACAGCCTTGGTAGCACCAATAGATGCAGGGATGATGTTCTGGATTACCCTCTTGCCATCATGCCACAGCTTTCTAGAGAAGACATCCACAGTGTTCTAAGAGGCAGTGATGGCATGGCATGAGTCCTTCCACGATGCCAGAGTTGTCATGGATGACCTTGGCCAGGGGGGCTAAGCAGGTGGTGGTGCAGGATGCATGGCTGACAATCTTGAGTGAGTTTTCATATTTCTATCATGAATGAGTTGTCATAATCCTCATGGTTTACACCCATCACAAACATGGGGGCATCGGTTGAAGGGGCAGAGATAATGATCCTTGTGGCCCCACTCTTCAAGTGGCCCCAGCCTTCTCCATGGTGGTGAAGACATCAGTAGACTCTATGACATAATCAGCACCAGCATTACCCCTTTACTATCACCTGGTGTTCAGCTCAGGCATTATTAAATGTCACAGCAGTATTTCATTGTTGTTTTATAATTTCTGGCTGGCAACCATTTAGGTCTAAATTTTAGGCTTATATATATGACCTCTTATTTTTCTTTCTGTATCTAATGGGCTTCTGTGGCCTCTTACACAAATTCTTAATATATGATATATCTTTGCAATTTTTGAAATAAAAATTGATTACATTCTTATACTTATTGTATAAAGAGTGTGAGTGGGCATGCAGGTATGTGTATGCACACACGTGTATTTATTTATACACATGGGTGTCCTAGAGCTATCATAACACCCAGGTAGATGTCAAAGAACAACTTGCTAGCCTTAGTTCTCTCCAGCATGTGGGTTTCAGGAATTGCTTTAAGATCAGCAACCTTGCCAGCAGCAAGTTTACTGTTGAATCATTTCATTGGCTCGTCTCTGAATATGTTATCAGAAATTCTCTCTAAGATACTGAAGGACCCTAGGGTCTTTCGCCAGCCTTCCACCCATCTGCCTCAGGGCAAGGATAGGACAGGTTCCATTCTCCACCCACAGTTCTTGGGAACAGCAGGAACATTCTTGAAAAACCTCAGAATGTACTGATGGATAGTTACCTGATCCTCTGGTCCCAGATGGGGTTGGAATGCATGCCATATGCTTGCTAGCCAATAGATTCAAAGGTCAATATGCTTACCCAATAAGTTGAAACCTTGTTGATGTAACCCATACCCCTAAAAAGTATAAAAACTATTTGTTATTGCCATTTGGAGTCACCTTCTAGTCACTCATAATGAGGGCCTGATTGAAGGTCCATCCTGATGTACCAGAACTTGCATTTCCATCGAACATCATACTGGTGTCTCACTTGTGTGGGGGTGTGTGTGTGGTCTTCTGGTAGTTAAGACTTACTTCGATTCTTACAATACATATTTTGGAAATCATTTTTACTAGATTATCTCTCTGTCTCTCTGTCTCTGTCTCTGTCTCTTTGTCTATCTCTATCTTTCTATCTCTGCTTCTCTCCTCATACTGAGATGAATGTTCTGCCACTGAGTCATGTCAGCCTAGTTTTCCTTAAATTTGAGACAGAATTTAAATTTACCAGTTAGGCCTTGAACGTATAGTTAAATGTATTATATATAATTTTAGTTAAATATAAAATAGTATAACTCCTTGAGGAATCAACCATCCTTGGTTCTACTTGTCTCCATTCCACAACTTCATTGACCTTCATTCCCATCCCTTATTAAGAGTGCTTTAATCTTTTTTTTTATTATGTACATCAGTTTTGGACATTTCTATTTCAGTGTTCAGACCCACTAAGTCTTTCCTCAGTCTTATCCATTCTGACAATTACTTTGTTCTGTTCAGTTCCATATTCACTCCAGTGTGCTGGACCCTTTAGTTTCTCATTCTCTGTTCACCCCCTATCATGGGTTCTTGCATGCAATTTACATTTTTACTGGGGCCTTTTCCATAGCAATTGCAGTCCTTTTGAAATCCTAATCTGACATTTGCAGTTTCTTTATCTGATTCTCCTGGTAACACCAGTTTTATCTCTTCCCACAATTGTTTCTCCCTCCACATTACAAGCCTTTTAGCAAGTCTTGCAGTTTTATACTGAATGCAGATGAAAAATGTCAGCTGATTATCAACTAAGTTAATGAGGCTTTTATCATAATATCTTATGATAATTGACCTAGAAGCTGGCCCAGGTTGAATCTTTGCTGTAACTGCAAATGCCGGAGATTTCATTTTTCTTCTTCTCCCCTACCCCCAACTTTACACAAGATGGATAATCACTGAGGATGTTGGGGTTGTCTAATTGACATTCTTCTGGATTGATGAAGACTCTGGTGAAAAACTTCCCTTTACATTGTAGGCCTTGGCTGGGGAGAATTCTCCCTGAGTGCTCCTTACTGCCACTGTTTTTTTCACAAAGCTCAGAGCACAGATGGATTTTTGTCTAGGTTTTATCATGACAGCTTAATACAATCCCATTGGTAAAAGGCCCCACAGCATGGCCCCACAAGATTATTTTGTCTTCTGCCGATCCACACTCAGCCTCCAGTTTTTCATCTAAATTGCCACTTAAATCTCCTTATCACTCATCGATTTTAGACTCTTTTCTCTGTCCTTCCTACAGATAACTAATCTTCACTGTATTTCGCTGTTTATCTATCTTTCTAGATATTGAAGAGGCGTTGTGTCTAATGAATTTGATTTCTGTGGCATTTCAGAAATGGTATTGATTTCTAACTTAGTCTGTTCCTTCCATGTTTGATTGCAAGGGAATTCCTTTGAACATGCAGCAGGTAGCTAAAAGTTTTCTCACTTAACAGAATAATTTCATTGAATTTGTTCTATGTTAATAACTTTAACATTTCATATTTTAAATCTTTTTCTCTGATCATTTCTAACTTTCAGATTTGCTTGTGAAAGAGAGTTTTACTGATATTCTTTCACTTTTGTCTCTTATTTGTTTTTCTGTTTCCTCAAATTGTCCCTTCCCTTCCTGTCTTTACAGTGTTGACATGAGCATATTGCCTGCATAATAAAACCCTAAGACAGTCACTATGGTAATTATTTTCAAAAATTATCTCTCCTAAAAATATGCTGTGTTAGTATGTGTTAAATGTACTTCAGTTCAAATTCCTCTGATGTTGCTGTCATTTCAAGTTTGGGCTCTGTGGTTCCTTAAATCATCCTCCTGAAAGAGCGGAAAAAGCATTGAATCTGTTCATTTATGTTAAGATTCCTTGGACTTTTGTATAGAAAGATTTAGTAGCATGATGACATTCTTCCTTCTCATCTTTAGTCTCTATTCCTTTGATGGATCTGCACCTCCAAACCTTGAGTATCCTAGTTTCTGCAGAAGTGGGTCTAACCCCGCCTCTACCTTGGGTCATGTTGCTGAACTTCTGTGACAGGTTGGCTGGTGTCTTACCTTTAAGCAAGTGTGTTACCTTGGAGAACAATGTGTTATGAGGAACAAGTAAAGCATACTTCATTATGGTAACTATTACCTTCACCTGGTTTCATCAGAGCCAGGAAATGTGCTGAGACATTTATTAAGAGATATATGAGAAAGAAAGGATGGGTTATGAAAGTCATAAAGGTCTAAGGGTCTCCTGATATAGCCATGCATTTCCTTGATCCCTCTAATCCAAATTCACTGTTCAGATATTTCAAATTTTTTCATGTAGGTTCCCCCAGAGAGTTTGTGTTTCTGGATATTCCAGTTAAGCTGAACTAAACTCTCACTGTCTAAATTTGTCTACTCCAGATCTTGGAAGATTAATTTGCTATCTATCCCTTGATAGGGCTGATAATATCTGTGGGTTTTATATTTATTTATAGTTACTTATTCCTTTTCATTTTTCGCTGTAGGTTGTTCGCCTATACGATGCTCCAAGAAAGACAGGGACAGTAGGAAGAAAATGGGTTGCCGGATTAGCTATTTAGACAGGCTGGCAGGTCTCTGAGAAAGAAGATAGAGAAGAGGTCACAAAAGCAGAGTAAACATGTTCAGGAATAGATTCTGATAGCCTTTCAGTATTCTTTAGCTTCAGTACGCAGTGGTAATGACCAGTCCTCTCTATGCTTCTAGATGCCTGTGATCAAGGAATGAAGGTAACTACATTTCACACTGTAGGCCCAGCTGAATTCTACCTAAGACTCACAAGCTGTGGTTCTCTCATTGTCACAGTGAAAGCTCTTTCTACATTGCTACAACTATATTTTCCTTTTGTTTGTTTTTATGTATCACTGCCATCCCAAGGATAGGGATGTTATCATGCTACGGACTTTACCTGTTAAAGTCACATGATTATCACTCTCAGTATTAAAAATAATGAATGATTTATTTGTAAAAAAAAAGAATAATCTTTTCATCTTTGTTCTTAAGTTAGTTTCTATAAAATTAATGATACATACTTTATCTTTGACTCCTTGACAAACTTCCTCTCCTAATAGCCTTCCTCTTAAATTCATTTTTCACAAATATTTTCATGCATTCGTCTGCTCAACATTGTATTCAGTGAGGCACCAGATTTTCTTCAGGTTGCAGGTAACTTTACTTCATCAAAAATCAATTTGCAGTTTTAATGTAGGTATATTACCCCATAGCAATGGATTCCTATTGTGAAGTCGGAAAAAAATAATTTGTTTACGTGCAGTTAAGGCTTCAAATTCTGAATCTAATTGTTTGTGTGCAGAACTCTGCTTTATGAACTGTTACTCCTAGTTTTATGGTGTAATTTAGGGTGGGGTGGGCTTGGCAAATGGTTTCTTAATTTAATGGACTTAAATATTTTCCCACCAGCTGCCAAATAATTTGTGAAAAAGCATTATCATTTGGTGCATGTGCCCTAAGAGAGGAACAAAAGTAAAATGTTGTTTATTAAGTATGAGGCAGAGAAAAGAAAACATTGTCTCCTAAAATGCAATTATGTAAGATCACCTCTTGTGTAGGGATTAATTAGCACAGAAATATCATAATTATTTATGTTTGAATTGAAAGAATTTTCCAATTAATGTAGAGTTTAGGCATAATTGCCTAGCAGTGATGTGATGTTTCTTCCAAATTCACAAAAGGCAATGATGTCTATGCAATCACTATGAATAGCTCTGTCTTCTTAAATATCCATAACTCGGCAGATTATAGCCAAAGCACCACTAAGCATTCATGCTTACACATGAATTTGAGAGTTAAACTGCAATTTTAAACTAGAAAATGAAACTTAAGGCTGTGGTAATTAGCTTTGTTTGACCCTTGCCCTTGGGTTACATCTGTAGTTCTCATAAAATAAGAAACTCAACAGTCCGTAAGCTAGAAATGTACTTCCCCATTCCCCACTCCCACCCATCACACAATGATTTGTTGGGCCTGTCCCATAGACCTGTGAGAGAACTAATGAGGAACTCTACAGAAGAGGGGAGAAAAAAATTATAGGAGTCAGAGGAGGTGAAGGACACTAGGAAAACATGGACCACAGAATAAACTAAATGGAGCTCATATAGGCTCACAGAGACTGAAAAGAAAAGCCAAGGGCCTACAAGGGTGTATAACAGGTTTTCTGTGTATATGTCATGGCTCTTATATTGGTGTCTTTGTGAATCTCCTAACAGTGGGAGAGAGTGTTTCTCTGACTTCGCTGCCTGTCCCTAAGACTCTTTACCTCCTATTGGATTGCACTGTCCAGCCTTTTAGCCTTTATTTTTGTATCTTATTTTGTCATGCTTTGCTGTTGTCTCAAAGACATGTTTTTTTCTGAGACAAATGAAGGGGAAGTGGATTTGAGGGACAGGAACAGCTAGAAGAAATGAAGGGAGGAGAAATTGCAGTTGGAATATATTGTATGAGAGAAGACTCTATTTTCAATAAAAAATACATTTAAATTGAGCTTTTGGATTTTAAATACTATTCAATATTCAACAAAAATATATGTCTGTATTTCAGCATTAAAATAATGTATAATATTTCTGATTTTCACAAACTGTTGAAAGAAACTACTTTTCAGTTCTATTCTATCATGTGCATGTAGAAAAATGTTCTTTAAAGGGATAGTTTTACTCACTAAGTCCTTTAAAGTCACTAGAATCAAAAAAGCAAATAACCTAGTGGAGTTCTTCAAGATTTGAGTAGCTAGCTTATGAGGAGATTTCTTCTATGAAGTTTGGGGGGTTTAATAGAAGAAATGACTAGTTCTTTAATTTAAGACACTAGGGTTCAATGTAAAGGTAATTTTTAAAATTTCCACTAGATCTGATTGTTGCCTTGAATTTTGACAGTTTATACTGCTATCCTTGTGCTTATCAATTCAAATGTCCTGGACTGCAAGTATGCTGACCTTCATAGTTACCAGGATCAGAAACAATGAAGAGTTCAATGTCACAGGTCACAAAGTTCCTGGGAAATGGGATCCCATCATTGATTATCAGTGCAAGATATAGTGTTTCAGAACACTGACATATGTCTACAATGTTCTGTGTAGTCTCAGCAGTTTAAATGACTTTGGCCTTATTCTCTGACTGATGCTCAATTCCAGACAGTCTCAATGAAGACATTAAAAAAAAAATCACCTCTGATTTATCTTCTCTGATTCTAGAGAAAAGCATTTGCCTTTCTCAGCATGGCGAAAAGAGCCACATGTACTAACCCAACCAACAACTTTGGAAAATCTCATCTATCTTAAGATAAAGAGAATTTCCAACATTGGACTTAAAATAGGATGAACTATGCCTAGTCACCAAAAACTAGACCTGGTCATTGGAACCCTGTGACCTTACCGATGGTTACAGATGTGAACACAATGTCTGCTTCCTTGATATGCCTTGACCTTGAGTCTATCAGTAGTCTGTATCCCAAAAGGAAGAACTAGGGTCCCATATGTGTGCTTCAATCCATGCCAGATGCTGGAGAGAGTGTCATATGAAGGCCTAATGTACATAATCACAATTGTTATGAGTTCTTATGTACAGTGGCAAAGTCCTGCCCAGAAAATGGGTTTCCACTATCATTTTCCCTATCTCTTATTATTATTTTAGTCCCTTCTGCAATATTTTCTAAGATTTACAAGGAGGGAGAATTAGTGCTATGTGGGCCAAGCTCCCATCTCTTATTTATTCTTAGCATTTTGGGCAGTGATAAGTTTCCATAGTCACTGTTGTTCACTGAAAAGGCAGGCTCTTTTGATTAGGAGTGAGAGTAACTGTTGTAGAGAAGACAGTTTGATGTGCAGCGAAACACCAAAAACATATAATGTATGTTTTCAAATAAGTCCCATGACTTTCTGGGGTATGGCTCTTGCCTAGGCCTGACACAACAAGCTTGGGTTCCTGTCTGTGGAGCAATCCTCAGGTCTAATTAAAGAGGGGCCAATTTTCTCATACTATTGCTTTGCTACTACTGTTCACAGGGGTCCATCTTGTCTTACAGACTCCCATTATAGTTTGTTGAGTAACAATCGGTACTTTATCTACCCAGCATTCTGCATAGCACATTTTGACACTTTGAAAACTAATAAGCAGAGAGGATTCCCCATTAAATTTCAGCTTGATTTCTTGTAAGAATGTCTGTGAGTTGCTTTCTGATGCTGTAATAAAATAGCATGTCGAAGGCAAGTTCTAGAAAGCAAAGATTGTTTAGATTTTCAGCTCCAGAAGGAACATTTGTAATGGGAGAATAGCCATGAAAACACACAGCTTGAGCAGGAAACTGAGGAACTGTGTCTCTATCCATGTGTATGAAACTGAGAGAATGAACGAGAAATGGGACGAGTCTAGAAACGCTCAGTCCTTCTAAGTATCATACTCCCTCCTGAAACCTCTATAAATTCCATGAAACAGTGAGTAGGTATGAAATGTTAAATACAATAGCCTATGAGGAACATTCTTATTCAAAGCAATACAGTGTGTTTGTTCTGTATACAGTTGTGTGTGTGTGTGTGTGTTTGTTATTTATGTCTTTTCCAAAATAAATTAAATATAATTTTTTATATATTTAACTTTTCTAGGAAATAGAATGTGGGTCAATTCCTAAGACCCAGTGGTAGAAGGTGACTAACCCTGTCATTCACACATGTATACTAGTTCATATATATATATATATATATATATAATAAAAATTCAATAAGAGTTGTGGTGTTATGGCCCCAAACCAACTAATTTAAATGTAAAGCTTTTATATTGTTGTTATCCCAGGGCCACTCATTTGCAAAGAACTCAGAACCCCAATACCATACAAATTACTAACATATACAATGCATAATCCAGGTAGTTTTACATATCAAAATATTATATTTGGCAACTTGGTATTCAAAGAAGGTAATTGGCAATACAAAATGAACCAAAAGAACATTTGATGATGTCCCTATTCTCCCAGGTGTGGGGGATAGCACTTTTAATTCTAGAGTTCTGTATACAGAGGCAGCAGGATCATGTCATCAAGAACAGTTATATATGAAGATTTTTGTGTCAAAACATAAAATGGATATTATATATTATATCAACTGGAGACAGAATTATTTACAAGAAAATCTTCTTCAGTGAATGTTGATGTTACATGGAATGCACAGAAAGGCTCAGATCCCAGCAACAACTCTCGTAGTTAAACCATGTGGTTTTCTCCGGGCTACATCTCTAGGTTATATCACCTTTTTTAAAACATTCAATAAAATTACATTAAAGATTAGTGACTATTTTGTAGTACAATTCATGTCAACATTTTCTCCTAGAATTCTACCTTTGTTTTTAAGGCACTTTAATGCAATTATAATTTCATGTGTATTCACTGAGTTGATGAAAAATTGAAAAAGTCAACATATATTCCCCAGTTTGCTTTGCTGTTTGTTTCTAAATTCTTAGAGCAGACTACTTTCTGATTGAAAAGGCTCACCCAGAAACCCTAGATGTTCTGTTGTTTATATTTCTGGCATTTCCAGAATCCTATGAGCCATACAAGGTCAGAAGTCATATATTGTTTTGTTTTACCTTTCAAATACTGTCACACTCTATTGAAAATATGTTGACCATGTCTGCATTTTTTTTTCTTTTGTCTCTTCACATTTTGTTTTGGCTGATTTATTGTTCAGAATATAGCATCTATTTGTTTTATATCTGTTTTTTCCTACAATTCTTTAGATATATCCCTTATAGGTATACATGTATATATGCAATATGTTCATATATTATATAAGTTTTAGAAATTTACTCAGAAATGCTGGCTATAAGTAATATGTGTATATTATATATGTACACACATGTACACATATATATTCATATATCAGGTATGCCACTCTTTACAGGTGGGCATAAAATTCATTCACCATTTATAAACAATAAAAGTAGAAAGAAAACAGATGTATTTATTAAAACGTAGAATGCAAATGGTAGATTAAAAAGACCACAACATGCAGCTTAAGGCTGTAGGGTCATTCTCTTGGAGACATATTTATTTGCTATACCAAGTGACCTTGTGCATATAATTCTTGCTCTGTGATGTGGGAAGTCTATAGAGAGCAGTGCTCAGTGCTAAGAGTACATAGCACAGTGTCCGTGCCCTCATTTTTCAGTGCCCACTCTGCACAATCTGCTTATGTGACTCTGCAACTCACAGCTTGATTAGATACAATGACTTTTCTGTTTTTAATTTTAGAAGCAAGCTTGTAAAAATTAGCACTGTCCTCAAAAACGTATAGGAACCTATCTGTGTGGGGGAAGGTGGTATGTGGTGTGTGTGGTGTGTATGGATTGCGTGAGAGGTCTGGTGTGTGTTTGTAGTGTAGTATGGTTTGCTGTGTGCGTGTAAGTGTATGTGTAGGTGTGTGTGTAGGTGTGTGTATGGTATATGTGGTGTATGTGTGCATGGTATGTATGTGTGTGTGACTATGTATGTCTCTCGCTCACTCTGTGTGTGTGTGTGTGTGTGTGTGTGTGTGTGTTATGAAAAATGGTCTTTCCTTAACATTAGGGACATGTAGTGATGAACTGTATTGTGTTTTCATAAACAATATGTTTGCTTGACTCTAGTTCATAAACTGTACTTTTGTCATAAATCATGTCTATTAAATTGTCACTTTGATCTTCTCACATAATATGAAGCATTTTTTTAGACAAGCCAACACTGTGTAGCTCTTGATGGCCTCAGGTCTGTAATCTTTTTATTTTCTTCTTCCAAAGGCAGGTTATGGGAGAAAGCATCACACCTGGTGCAGTGTATCTTTTTTATGGCTCAATCCCTGTTTAACCCAGGGTTTCAAAACTTGCTTCTTTATCATGGACATAACATATTCCTGATATAAAAACAATAAATAACTCACTAGGTGTTGTGCCATGCTCTCAACATCCTTTAGCTGGAAAATTGTTTGAATTTGGTAGTTTGAACTAAAAATCAAGCAAGAAAACTAAAATGTAATAAAAGAAAAAAATTATAACTAACCAAAGAATTTCCACATGATTATCACCTGCATTTTTAAAAGAAGGAGTAAGATGATGATTAACAATAGAAAGGCACATATGTAAAGAGAGAAAGGAGATAAGATTTCAAATAATAAAGCAACACATAACATTATAGGGATAATTGGCATTTATATTGGATTATCATCATTCTAGATATAGTTACATAAACATAATAGGCTTGGACATAGAATGAATTTTTAATTTTAAAATAAAAAAATTCATTGTCAAATACAAATAGCCTCATGTTTCAGTGTTATATATAAGGAGGCATGTTTTTTTTTATATATCAAGGCAAAAATTGCTGACCAAATATAATTTATCAAAATGCATATCTTTTCTCCATAGCTATAATGGAGGTGAGCAAGCAAGTGTAATGCTCTGACTGGATACTCCACGGGAGTTGCTTGAGTCAATTTGCTGTTCTGTGTCAGCATCACACTTTTAAAATTGCTTTGGGATTTTGTCTCACAAAAACAACAGAAGATCCAAGTTGGTAGATGAAATGCAGGCTTGGTTTGCTAACTCTAGGGAATAACTTGAAGAAAACTAAATAATAATCAGAAGGGAAGGGATGGCTAGGACTGATACCTAAATAAAATAGGATATTCTAAAAAATCAGTATAGGAAAATTACAGTGTCCATCCTGAAACATTGGTATGGTTTGGTAAGTTTTCCCTTCCCATAAGAAAGTATGAGAGCACTAAAAGTATGAGAGCACTGTACTCTCAATAACAGACACTTGAAAGAAAAAGACAATGTAAAGTAAGGAGAAACATAAGTTGTCTTTGACAGTGGCAGAAAGAAAAGAAATGCTGGAAAAACCTCCCCTCTTCACTGAAAAGGAAATCAAATCCTCAATGTGTTACAGTTGCAAGACCATCAGAGGAAGTATCTATATACCACAGCCTATGAAATGGACAATATTGTTGAATCCTGCTTGATCATGTAAGGGACAGAGTGTTGAAGGTTACTGTGGGCTTTAGATTTGTATGTATAATAATGTGCATATTTTCATGCTCCTCCTTTGAGGAATGTCCTCTCTGCCAAGGTTAATGACTCTCGACTCTTGTGGTTTGTATATGCTTGGCCCAGGGAGTGACAGTATTAGAAAGTGTGGCCCTCCATATATATACAACCAGCAAAACTAGATAAGATTGATGAAGCTAAAAATGCATGCTGAATGGGACTGGATATAGATCTCTCCTGAGAGACACAGCCAGAGCATGTCCAATACAGAGGTCAATGCTAGCAGCAAATCACTGCACTGAGAACAAGACCCTGTTTAGGGGAATTAGAGGAAGGATTGAAAGAGCTGAAGGGGCTTGCAACCCCATAAGAACAACAATACCAACCAACAGAGCTTCCAGGGACTAAACCACTACTGTAAGACTATACAATGGAATAACCCAGGGCTCCCACTGCATATGTATCAGATAATAGCCTTGTTGGGGCACCAGTGGAAGGGGAAGACCTTGGTCCTGCCAAGGTTGGAACCCCAGTGCAGCGGAATGTTGGGGGTGGGGTAAGGGAGGTGGATGGGGGAACAACCGTATCTGGGAGGGGGTGGGGATGCAGGCTTATGGACAGGAAACTGGGAAAGGGAGTAACATTAGAAATGTAAGTAAAGAAATATATCTAATAAAAAAATTTAAAAAAGAAAAGAAAGTGTGTCTTTGTTGGAGTAGGTGTGACCTTGTTGAAATATGTGTGTCACTATGGATGTGGGCTGTAAGACCTACATCATACCTGCTTGGAAGTCAACCTTCCACTATCAGCCTTCAGATGAAGATGTAGAACTCTCAGCTCTGCCTGCACCATGCCTGCCTGGATAATGCCATACTCACAGCTTAATGATAATGGGCTTGTGGAACCAAAGGAAAATTCCACAAGCTAAACCCCTCCACTAAGAAAAATTTCTCTGCCAGGAAATTCCACCAGTTACACCTCCCCCCACCCATTTTCGGTTTTATAACCTAGTTATACCCTGTCCTCATGGTAGTCACATGACCCGCAGGACCTGTAGGGAATTTCCACAGCCCAAAACCACAGCATTGACCCAAGCACCAAGGACAATGTGACCATGGTTCCAAGCAATCCTTGTGTGCCTCAATGTACCCATCCCATTCCTGTGGTTTTTTTTTTTTTTTTTGGTTCTTGTATTTAAAAATATCTTGTATCTGTAGGACAGGGTTCCTTGCCTTCTTCTCCCAATTGAAGGCTGAGAAACCCCGACTCACAGGAATTAATAAACCTCTTGCTGATTGCATTGAATCTTAGCTCAGCTGATATTTGGGGATGAGCGGATCTTTAGTGGTGGTCCTTTGGGTCCAACAGGCTGAACCTCTGAACCTATCAGCTCCAATTAAATGTTGTCCTTTAAAAGAATTGCCTTGATTATGGTATCTGTTCACGACAGTAAAACCTTAACTAAGACAGACTCCATGATAATCAAAGGCAGTCACTCTGGGAGGCAAAGGTGTTTTTAATGTCTCAGCAAACTGGTAGGATACTGTGACCTTCAGGATAGACCCTTAAGGCTGTGAGAAATAACTCTGAAAACATGGGTTCAAAAATACACAATTTCTCAACTATGCCAAATATCAGGATGCAATCTGAGTTGTGTAAAGAGCTTCATGGATCCAAAGTAACAGAGTCAGCTGCACTATGAGCCAGTTTGTTAGAAAGATACTAAGGGAGGAGATAGAGAGATTTAGGAAGTGGCAAGATCTCACCCAGCTAAGTTTACAAAGGAAGGCATATCTCTTAATTCTTTTGTAATGAAAATGAAAATGTTCCATCTGTCCTTTTCCTAAGAGTCAACTGGGCAAAGGTTGTGGAATTCCGATTAATGTGGCAAGGTCAACAGGGAACCTGTGATAAATGAATGAATTAATATGTAAATAAGACTGGGCATTTGCTCTGCATGATATGAGCCAGCCATGATATGAGTGATGGTAGTTCTTTATTTAGAATTCTTTTCTAGCAGAGCTGAGCTGTCGGAAGAGCTCTGGAGAAAAATATACCTCTTTAAGACTTTTTTCTAACAGGATGTCTGATTTTGCTTGGAAAATCCATGGAGAAGGAACATAATTCTTAGAACTTTTCAGAGCTCTTGTAGAAATTTTTCTAACAGAATTTCTGACCTTCGTTGGAAATCCCAGGAATTACTTAGAAAGCTGATGCACCTCATTCAGAATGTTTTCTACCAGCTATCCAGAGAAGGCGATCAGAAGAACTAACACAGCTGTTTTAGAATTTTGTCTGACTTCCTGATTTTGATCAAAAAACACTAGAATTACTTGCAGAAATTTTTTAACAGGATTTCTAAATTGGTCTGACAATCCAAGAACTTTTTTATAGCAGTTTTTCTGACTTTAGTTGTAAAGTTCATGAGCTATCAAGAGAGCTTTTAGATTTTTTTTGTAAGGAAGAAAAAGCTCTCTCAAGCAGAGAGCTCTCTGTATCAGAAAGCTATCTTGAAACATGCTATAGAGCCAAGAGCTATCTACAGAGAGTTGACTAAGGAGCCATCTCAAGCAGAACAGAAGCCATTCACTTGTAACCCATGGTTTGAATTCAAGTTGTTTGTTTTACTGAGTCCAAATACCTCTTTCTTACAACCCCTCTCTATTTTGAAGCTGGTTCTTATCACTATATCTAAATTGTATGGAGGAAACTGAATCAGAATTATTAGTAAACGGAAATCTAGGCAGTAGCAAAGCCTTCAGTGGTACAATGAACCCATTTCAATTTTGCTTGCTTTGGAAAGACAACTCATGGTTAGGGCTAGCACTGCCAACTGGATTCCTGGGAGTAACAGCACCTGCAATGTCAAGTATACAGGACTACTTGCTGACAGGATGAGCTATGTGTGACCTGACCCCATAAAGTACCAAGAAGGTTGTAGAAAGAATCATGGGGTCTGGGACGAAATGCCAAGATAGCTGAGGCAATAAGCAGCATTTGATTTTTTTGGGTTCCTTTCCTTCCTTCTTTTGATTCTACCTTTACCCATAACTACGTCATTGATTCACCCATGTTCTCATTGTTCCCTTATTCAATTCGCTCTTCCCTTTTCACTTTTCTCAATCAATCAAACACTAGTCATCCGTGTTACTTGCTTTGTGTTCTTCTTCCCAATTACATACAGAGTAAGAAACCTCATACAGCACATCATATAGTCAGTGCTGTCTTTGTAAAATTATTGATTTTTAAGTAATGATATGTTATTTAGCAATTAAAGAATATTTAGTCAGCCTAAGAATTTGCAGATATATTTTAGAAAGATTTTCACACTGAACTGGAGATACAGCCTGGTGTTTTTAGTACCAGTCCAATAGTGAACAATGACATCTCAACCTTACTACAACAGAGTCCTCTTAACCTTTGTAAACACTTCCATTGTTTGGAAAAGGTGATTATAAAGCTCAAAATACTAATCTAGTCACAGAGGCACAAGTTGTAATGACAATAATAGATAAATACCAAAGCAACTTCAAAAATGCCTAGTCTTATAGTAATGGCTTCCAATGTGAGGCAATTAGATTAAGCCCATAGGAAGAATTCAAAAGCAAAATTATTTATGTTTTCAAAGAAGCCAAAGAAAACATATGTAATTTCCTGAATGAGTTCTAAGAGAATACACCAGCTAAATTAAAAAAGAAAGTCAACACAGAATATGAAGTTAGTACTCGATAAGGAAACACACACACACACAGAAAAATAAAAAAAAGAGTAATGACTGTTTAAAGGGTTCTAGTCACTGAAAAAGTAACTAGTCCATAAAATCAGCACTGCTATACAGCAAAGGAAGCCTATATCTATGTAAAGAGATACTATGCAATATGAGAGAAATATTTTCTTTATCTCTGACAGAGAATTAATATTTAGAGTGTACAACAGAACTCTAAATGACAAATAAAATCAAATATCTAAATTGATAAATAAGCTCATGAAGTGAGCAAACAGTTCTCAAAAACAAAGCACAAGTAGTTAAATGTAACCAGTCCAAGGCTAACTCGCCTAGGGCTGGGAGCACCCACAGTGACATAGACCCTTTCAGATAAAATGTTAGTCAAGAAAATGACATGTAGTTATAAAAAGAAAACAATAAAATACACATAATTCTTTAATTGTTTTTCATTTTCAGAAATCTGCCCAGATGACAATGACAATTAGGCATCCTAACAGTTAACACATGTCCATACTAGATTTTATTTAGAAATGTAAAATGTTGTTCACAGAGAGTTCATAAAAATTAAACTGTCTAAGGGAAAAAAGATGCCTAATGTGATCAGGTAGAGTGGGAAAGATACTATTGAGATGGCCACATAAAATAACACACAATATATTTTAGTGTAAAAGTACCCTTTTATAGCATAGAACCATATACCACAAATATATCCAAATGATAATTAAAATAAATAGATAAATGTCATATAGAAAGATAAGATTTGTAAGAGTAAAATTTGCGTGATGAAAATTAGACATGATTTTCAGTGGTTCCTTACCCATCATAGGTCTGAAGTGCAAGGCATTGAGAAATTTCTGTGGAGCCCAGGGTACTTGTGAACCTTTGCAGTTCTGCTCAGGATCACATTCCTGCTTCTGAATATTGCTACATTGCCCCCTGCTTGCTGCTACCATTGTTAGTCAGGGCCTTCTGGTGTGTATGGTCTATTGATCTGGAAGATGTATGTGGTCCATCTTGCTGATAGCCACAAAATGTCAGCCTCCACAAGTGTTTCAAAAACAAATATAGTGTATGACATAGAGTTTTATGTTTTACTTTTTTTCTTATAAATGTTTTTTACTTCATTTTATGAAGGTTTAGATTCATTTTTTTCCCTCCCAAACACATGCAGCTGTTCCACCTCCATTTTCAGTTCATACAATTTTTATGTGTTTAATTGCCTTCACCACTTTTTCAAATGTTGGTTGGACATATTCCCTTGGATCTTTCTCTCAGGTGTCTATTATGTTCAATTTATTAGCTCACCACTGATGTCACTCTGTCTCGATCACCATAGCTATATAGTACCGTGTGGTGTTGTACAATTTCACTCTTCGGATTCAAAAGATTCGAATGGAGGGTCTTATAAATGTTAGAACCTCTCCTTATAAATGTTAGAACCCATTGCTCATTAATCATAAAATAACTTAATGTAATCTTATTGAATCTATAGACAAAATGAGGTAAAACCGTATTTAGCAATATTAAATATCCTACCAATAAACATGAAGAATTCCTTCATTTCTTTACTTCTATTTTCTTTTCTGCTTATATTTTCTTACAGATTTTGCCATGTAAATCTTGAACATGTTTTACTGGGTTCTTTACTAAGTATTTTATGTTTTGTATTAATGTAACTGATTTTGTGTTTTTAATTTCAGTTTCACTTGTTTTTTGCTGCTGTATATAAAAGCAATCAACTTGAGCAGATTATGTTAACTTGTTTTCTGTAACCTTGCTATAATTGCTTATTAGTTCCAGAAGGTGGTTTGTTGATTCATGTTCTGTGCATACACAATTATGCTCTCTACTAACAATGTAGTTTTAGTTCTTTCTTTCCAATTTACACACTTGTGTTTAATTCTCTTTCCTATTGACTTAAGTATAATTTCAATACTAACTAGGAAGTTAGAGACTAGGAAGCTAGCACAGCTTTCTGTTCTTCCTATTCTTAGTTGAAAAGACTAAATTTCTTCTCTTCAAGTATATTTGATGTAGATTTTTCATAGCGCTTTGAACTATTGTGAAGAAATTCTACTTTACTTCAGAATTAATGATACAGCAATCATCTTCTTAAATTTCCTAGTAATGCTGTTCTTGTCTTTTTTTTTGCAGAAAAATGTATATTGTTCTTTTCAGAATGATATAAGCTGTTTGTTTCATAGTAAGTTCTCTTCATCAGATTTAGCTGTTTTTAATGACCTTTTCACTAATAGCTATTCTTTAAGTCACTCGGTTATTGAATATTATGAAAAGTATTTTGCTTCATCAGTAATTTCCATATTTCTCCTCTTAGCTAGTCATTAAATTATGTTAATTTTATTTTAAATATTAAACTACTCTTGAAATTCTGCTTAACTGTTCACTTTTTTTTTACAGTATATTTTCTTTTCTTTTTTTTTTTTTTTTTTTTGGGAGCTGGGGACCCGAACCCAGAACCTTTGCTAGGCAAGCTCTACCACTGAGCTAAATCCCCCAACCTTTACAGTATATTTTATTTATGCATTGTGGCATTCAAATTTTAAGTTTGCAGATTTCTTTCTTTATTGTAATATTCTCACTAGATTTTGCTGTCAAATAAATGGTTGACCAATTAAATGAGTTGCAGAACCTTTTTATTTGTATAAAACTTTTTGTAGTATTTATTATTTACCTTCCAAAGTTTTAGATGATAATATTAAGGAGTTTAGTTTTAGAAGATTTCTAAGGGACTGAGTTTCTAAATTTTATCTCTTTCTTTTATTGTTTAATAAGTTGCTTTTGAAAAAGAAATTCATCAACTACATCCTCTATGTCAATTTATTCAATACAAACTCCTAGTGTTGAATTAGTAGCAGTGTAGCTCTTATAATTGCAGATACTAGAATCACAATGTATTCTCCTTTGATTGATATATAGACTTTAGAGTTTTCTTAAAAGAAACCAAAATTGTACTCCTTGGGATATTTGCTAATACTTGATATTTCAGTTTAGCACTATATTTTAAAGATTTTGTGCTTTAGGATTTCACAAAATAGTCCTGCATTTACATCACTTCCCTAACTATTGTTATCATACCTATACGTACATTTGTAGATATTGTCTGCTGAGATCATTTATGCTCAGATGCAGGTTTTTAGGGTTGACGACTTGAGATTGTGTCATCTAAGACGGAATGTTTTTCTCTGTCTATTAATTGCCTATTGCTCCTCTATTGTTTGAACCTTTTAAGATGACCTACCTCCCTTTTGGGGTGTCAGATCAGTGTTATTCTCTGTTATGGCCCTGTTTAAGCATCCATACATATTAGTCAAATGACTGATTAGTTTTCTGGTTTGTAGAATCTTTCAGCATCATCCTTTCGGTTGTACACTGAGAATTCAATTTAAGGATTCTATGGTAGATATGTAAGCCATTGTTGGGCACTCCACCATCCATTGCCTACATTTTGACCAGTTGTATCTTTCTGTAATAGTCTCCATCTGAAAAAAAAAAAGAAAAAAGAAATCATTTTGATGAAGGGTAAGAGCTACATTTATCTAGGAAAAATATATAGAACATGATTACAAAGTTAGAATGCTTTAGAACAGTTTTAAATGTTTTTGTTTAAAATCTGTGGACTTTTTTTGTTATTCATTGTGCAGATGATACCAATCTGGGTGTTTTATGAAAATAATACTTTGTTTTTCCATTATGATCATCATTTATTTCTAGAAACATAACCAAGAGCACAAGTTAATTTCAAAGAAATGGAATTAACTTCATTAACATGAATATTCAACTTCAAAGGAAATTTAGATTTAAATATAAAGTTACCTTGGAATCAGGAGTAAAACTAAGGTAATATAAATTTTTAAAATGAGGAGATGCCTCATTTTAATTCTCAAAGTACACATATATGACTTTCTCTTGGAAACAATTGAACAAATGATTTGAACTGATAAACGAGCCAGCCTTCAGCACACCTAATCAAACTTATATCCTTAATGACTGCATTTTATAATCTCATTTTAATTCTGCCAGGGTTTTACTTTTCTGGCTTTTATTTGTGTCCTTGTAAGTTCTCTTTTGAACCAAGTGAACCTTATTTTTTTCTTATAATTAGAAAAGTTTCCACTGTGTATAGGTACCATATATTTATTTTCTATTCACCAGTTGATCCATATGTAGGCTGTTTTTGTACCCTGGCTAGTGTCAGTAGAGCAGTAAGGGACATGAATGAACTTGTATCTTTATTGAAAGATGTATTCCTCTGGGTTTATGTCTAGGAGTGGTATGGCTAGGTCATACAGTAGACCTATTTCTAGTTCTTAGAAATGCACAGAGTCTTCACTAATTTTACTCTTCTTGATAGTGTATGAGCATTCTCTTTTCTCAAAACTCAGAGTATCATAACTGATAAGGACATAAAAAGTTCTATTTAAAACATGAGTACAAAACTCTGTATTTAGCATTGAAATGTATCACACAGGACACAAATTCTTCACAAAATGTGTCACTTTATTTCTTAATTTCTGAGACAAATGTTAACATGTTTTATTAAAAGAATACTTTTAGTTTCCAAGTTAATTAAGATTACACATTGAACTTCACTGAAAGTAGTGAAGCTATTAACATTTGTGGAGAATTATTAAACTTATGGCCAACACCTGAGAGGTCTTGAAGCCACCAGCTTTTTTTAAAGTGCAAAATTTTCCAAAGAAGTGTCTGTTGACTTTAAAATTCAGAAAGCTAAGATTATTATGCTTGTACGATTCTTCTGGAGGTCATGAAAGAGGAGAGTCCTTGAGGTTCTAAGGGAAAGAATGTCATAGAAATTCAAAGTAATACAGTTTCATTATGAGCCAAATGCCAACATCATTAATCACTGAAAATGAAATAATCATACTGACAGAATATTTTTTGAATCAAAGATCTTTTATTATCCAAACTACTCCAGTGCTACATTTTAATGAATCCAGAGCTCATAGAAATTATTGTTTATGAAAAGTAGCATATTATATTAACAATGAAAGTAAGTAATCAGCACATTAAAACCTGATTATAGAAAATATATTAACTGCTTATTCTTTTAATTAACTGATTATTTCTACTTACACTGCATGAAGCCATTTCTTTAAAGCATGAGAAGCATAGAACACTGCTCTAACTCATATTTCAATATATTTTGTATTTTAGTTAGTGATGAATAAGAAAGTACTGTTCCTTCTGAGACACTTTCAAATGACATCACAAGTATAGTAATTCATAACTTTAAAAATAATTGTATTTTCCCCTACACTGGGGTATTGAGCTTGCACAGGACAAAGGGCCTCCACTCCCATTGTTCCCAGATAAGGCAATCTTCTGCTACATATTCAGCTGGAGTCATGGATCCCTCCATGTGTGGTGAATTAGTCCTTGAGAGCTCTGAAGGGTCTGATTGGTTGATACTGTTGTTCTCCCTATGGGGTTAAAAACCCCATAAGCTCCCTCAGTAGTTTCCCTAACTCCTGATGGTGGACTGTGAGCTTCCACATTTATATTGGTCAGGCTCTGGAAGAGCCTGCATTATATTTCTCTTCTCAGCAGTGTTCGTGACTCTCCCTATCATTGTTTTCTTTTCACTAATGCTGCTACTCCTTCTTCATTGCTTATCTGCTTCTAATTACTTCCATTTTTTTCCTAATATTTTATGTAAATTATGTATTAGATATATTTCAAAAAACATATTTGTTGTGCTTATTAAAAATATTAGAAAAATTTTGAAATCAAAAGGGATGTAATCACGAAGCAGTGGAAAGTTCTGAATGATGTGCTGTCCCCACCATCATAGCCATAAAAGGAAAACTCTCAGAACATGACCAGCTGATGCCAGGACACCAGCCATACTGAGCCTGATGGAATCACATTTGCCGAATGCCTGCTTCCGGTGTGACCCTGAAATCTCAAATACACTTCTGGGAATACCTCTCTTCAGTCTTCTTTCAGCTACCATTAAAATGTCCATATATTCCTTACCAATTTCTAAATGGCCATGGAGACATGGTGAAATTACCATTTTTATTCACTTGAGCTGTCTTTAAAATATCATTTACTTCATCACAGGAAATATTATACTACTGGTAAAAATCTGTAGGAGCATCTGGGACACAGGGTGCATCTAAGATCTGCAACACTTCACCAAGATTGATTTCCACAGAGTCCAATTACATACACATTTGAAATATGTTAATAATTAAAGAAGAATCAAAACCTTTCTTAACTAATAATTCTGCATTTTTTTTGCTCCTGATATTCTTTCTCATATATGTGCCTTGATGCTTTTAAACACAGAATCTAAATAAAAGCCTTAGAACAATATGCTGTCTTGAATGAGAACCTTTTTCATGCCTCAAAAGTTGCTTGGCTGTTGACCAAAGAAGGAACCATCAAAGAGAAAATTTGGAAATCTGAGACAGAGCTTCTTGAGTTGATTTTTAAAAATTCAATGTAATTTTATTTGATGTGCATGAGTGTTTTGCCTGTAACTACGTTGGAGCATTGCATGTGTGGCTGGTGTCAATAGAGGCCAAAACACTGTATTAGTTTCCATGGAACTGGAGTTATTGATGGTTGTGAACAACATGTGGGCACTGAGATTTGAAAAACAGCCAGTGCTTATATTCACTTAACAATCTCTCCAGTCCTTGAAAACATTTTAAAATAATTTCAATCATGATAATTATCATTTTCAATATAGCCACCATTCTTTCCTGATCTAACTTCTAAGTATCTTCTCATAGTCTTTCTTTTTCTTACTTCTCTTGAGACCATTTTACCATCTAGCTGCACTGACCTGCTTTCTCCCTTCAATGGAACAAGGTGTTGATTTTCTTCAGGTTAAATATTCAACAAATTACTGTCTACTTTTCATATCTACAGCACAGTTCCTTAGTTCTATATCAAGCTACTCTATTACTCTGAATTTACATCTGAACCTACATTTCTTATATACCTTAACCTCCATTGTAACTGTAAGGTGTGCAAACATCTACAAAGGTATTTTTGTGTTTTCTCCTTGCCCTCTCTTCATCCTCTCCTTAGCCAGAAACAATGGACCACTGAGCAACCTTGTTTGCCTTTTTTCTTTCTAAAATGTATCTTCTCTTTTATGTTTTAGAAAGCCATCTTTATAGTACAAATAAAGTGAAAAAGGAAGATAAATACATTGTATTGAAATAGCATTAGGTCATGTGAGGTCTGGGGAGAGGCCTCAATGAATTGGCTTTCACACAAGCGTGACTGAGTGCATATTCACTGTACCCATAGAAAAAACACAATTTTGCACATCTGTAACTCTAGTCCTGTATGGGGAACACATTGGTCAGCCCACATAACTAAACTTATGAGAACCAGGTTCAATGAAACAGTCTGTTTCCAACAATGAGATGACGTTGGATTAAAGAAAATACTTTACATTTACCTATAACTTCCAAGTACCTGCAGATTTGTGCACATTAACATAAAATGTATGTTCACACCCCTCATAATATACAAACCTTAAGATATTTTAAAATCAAAATAAACAAAACATAAATGAACTTTTAAAAAATGAAATAGAATTACATTACTTTGCTATTCCTTTATTCCTCTAATACCTCTAATACCTACCCTACCTTGAATCCCTCACCTGTGTTCCTCCTCATATATTTATAGATTCTTTGACTTAAAACCATGTGCATAACAAAAATTAAACAGACTCAGCATGTGCATGTATGAGCATGTGCAAACTCATAAACATACTGACATAATATATTATAATAATCAATAAATGAGCATTTTATAATTTTTTGCTAATAGCAAAAAAAGCATTGGGAAATCAAGTCTTTCAAAACATAGATAATAATTGTATGACTATTAAAAGTTTTTTTTTCCTTTTTACATGACTCATGAACCTTACTGGTTAAACTCTCATAAGCAACCAGATATTTTAAAGTAAGAATTTATTATCCAGGAAGGAACAATAAGCAAACATTCTTTTTAATTATGCCAACTCTATAGAGAAATTCTTTTATTTCTTTGAGATTGCATTATAAATTCATTATCTTCAATGAAAAATATTCCTAATATTTTGGGTAAAATTGTAGAGTTTAAAAAGTTACTTTCAAAAATGGCTGCTAGGAGCCTGTGAAAAGTCTGATATGCCACCTAAAGAATTCTAAACACTCATTATTCAGGATAAAAACTGTGTATTGTGACATTTAAAGAGAGCTTTGTTATAGTGTGAGAAGAAGAAGCAAAGAAATAGAAATAATTCATGAACTCTAGTAATAATAAAAATATATAGAAGAGATCAGGTAATAAAATGTTCTTTTCTTTTCCATGATTAGGCTCACAGCAGAGATTGACACACATCTACAGATTTATGTGGTCCTAGGTTTAGATGATATGAAAAATTTTAGAGATTTAAAGACATAAGTATATTGTGTATTTTCATGAGAACGTTTAATAAGGACCAGGCTAAAATCCATCCTTATCATGTTCACTGGGCCAGCAATCATGTAACAGCATCTATACCTTCTTATATGAAAGTCAGATCCACGGTCGTGATGACCTTAATTCTTTCTCCTGCACAAGATGTCCTATTCTATTCATAGGTCCTGACACTGGGAAACATGAACATTCTTGAGGAAACTGTGCTCACAGTATTAGACTTAACTGTTCTTAATTTGCCTTATAGGCTAAGAGCATTCTGTGATTATGAAAACTCATTTTTTAAGACAACTCTTCTCATTGTTCTTCAGGCTCCCATTTACAAGGGGAGAATATTAACACTGGAACTGATAAGAATATCTCATGAGTCTCCTTATAAATATCCTTAGGTTTGACTTCCAATGTGAAAAGCAAGAGGCCTGGGATGGCCAGAAGGGAGAAAGCACTTTACAGAACTCTGATTCTCACTCTAACAGCATTCACAGGACTCCTTCTTGTAGAACAGAGGATCTACGAAGCTAACAGCCCAACCCATTCCATTCCTTTAAACTTACACAAGATAATTTGCCATAGCTGTAGAGATGGTGGAAGCTGGGAGGGTGAAGCCAATAAACGAGGAAGACCTAACTGTCGCAAAACAAAACTGTATTTAGGGTCTTCGACAATTTCTCTGAGAGTTAAGATCACGTAAGTTCTCATGAGTTCAAGCAATATACAATCACAAGGACAAGCCACATTACACATATGGCAAAAACATGGTTTTCCCCCCATAGAGGCATGTAAAGAATAGCTTAAACACATAATTGAATAACAACAATTAGCAATAATGAGCTAACTGAAGTAAACTCCTATCTGTTATAACTGGGAGGAGAAGAAACTACATTTCAAGACCAATACCCAATATTAAAGAAACTGAGATCACATGACTCTGATGTTCTCACATACATAGAGAATTCTCCCAGCTTTCTCCCTCAACTGTGTTCTGACAATAAGTAGTGTTTCAGTTTAAATGGAAGTTGTCTGAGGTCCACTTTCTATTCAGGAGATAAAAGAAAGCGAACACATGCAACAGCTCCTGAGCAATGTGCAGTAGGTTCATATGTCTGATACAAGTGCTGGAGAGCATCTGTATTTCTTCAGTTGTTAAAATCCTGTTCCTGAGTGGAGACACATGGTCTGATTCATGACTCACCCTGCTTACTACAGAGAACAAAGTAGAGTACTTGGCATAGGAGCTGGTCTGCCTCCCACTGCACATTCTGCTTCTGGACTTCCTGTCCCTCTCCTGCAGTTATGAGCTGCAGTCTGAGTTCTCATAGTTCATGGGATTTATTTTCCTTGAATCGTAAAGTGTGATCTGGATTAGAGACACTACAATTTCTATCAACTCTCCCAAGGTTTTAGCCAGAAGAGAGTCCTCTTAACAAAAGATATATGAACATGAGCAAATTTAACAACAGGCAAAAGACCTGCCAGCGGGGGACATGTTCTGCTCTCCCATGTAACTCCCTCCAAAGCAGGAACTACAACTCTGTACTTAACAACATGGAAATCAATGTGGAGTGACAGGCCAAGTTCAAGTAGCCCTGGGCCTTGAGGGTGGCAAGCCTGTATAGAGACAGAAAAGTTGGATTCTAGACACTTCTGATATCTGTTGGTGGCATCTCTGAGCTGGCAGTTGTCAAGATTCACATTACTACTGGCTTTAGGTGGAATATACTTCAAATTTCTCTGAACTTCAGGCCAATCAGGGGAAAGGTAGTGAGCCCCTTTCTTGCACCTCTTTTTAGGCAAGCATCCCCCACTAATGCAATGAGTGGTATTTCAGTTCCCTTTGGTCTTCCTTAAACCTTTCCTATGCACGGTCTGCAATTGTGGTTGTAAAAGACTTCTTTACTTCCAAATGCCTCTCTACTACCCAAGATGAAAGTTCCACAAACCATCAGGAGAAGATGGAATGAATTTAGGTCTTTCAAGTTATACATAGACTAGAAACAGTTTATTATGAAGAAATTGGGCTGGTGAGCTAAGGAAAAGGGAACCCAAAGCACTAAATGATTAAGGCCCATTTGCCACCACCAACTTAAATAAAATTGATCTCAGGAGACAAAAGGGAGAATGGGAGAATGGAGATGATCGGGTCCAGTCCCTTTTCTGGAGAAAAGAACCTATTATACTATCTTACAATTAAGTACACATGTGCCCTAGAATTTTAATTTGCTTTATGTTTTAAGTAGCATATATAGAAACAGTATTTCCTAAGACCTTTCCTGTCTTGTTTGCTTTAATTGATTCTTCTCTCCCATTCCTTCCTACTTCCTCTGTCTTATCTCCCTTGTTCCCCACTTTGTTCCTATGTTCTTCTCTCTTTCACATCCATCACCTCTGTTCTGCTCACCTCCTGTAATCATCACTTAGAAGGTTTAATCCACCCACTATCATGGTCCTTTTCCAGCTTCATGATTTTTGCCCACATTCACTTGCATAAATATCAAAGTTATTGAAAAATTAGTACCTAGAATGCACGTATAAGAGAGAAAAAGCATTTGCTTTTTAAGCCCGGGATACATCATGCAATATACTGTTTTCCAGTACAACTCAATTTCTTGCAAATTTTTAAAATTTACATTTATTTCTGGTTGAATGAAATTCTGCTGTGTATATGTTTCCTGTTTAGATAATGATCCATTCACTCATCTGTTCGTGAACATCTATTTTGCTTCCCATTTCCTGGCTTCTGTAAATAAATCACAATAATATGGATGAGCAACTGTCTATGTGGCAAGATGTGGAGTCCTTTGATAAAAACGGTACAGCTGGGTTATATGATACTTTTAGTTTTAATTTTTTGAGAAACCTCCATAAATAGTCTACAGTAACTCTGAATTGTACGTGACCACAGGCACAATGGGGAAAAACTTAGATACAGCCATGGCTTTGTTCCTTCATCAACATCTATTTCTTAATTTTGTTTAAATTCCAGTGAAGCTATGTTGTGAGTTTAATTACTAAGTGGCTGGAACAACAGCTGCCTTTATAAGGTAAGTAAAGAGACACTGGATTGCTCCTGTATTTAGGACCTCTTTTGGGACATATGGATTCTAGTATAGTATTTGTGTCCTCTGACAGAAATGATATGATTGATAGATAGTAAGCTCCTTTTCAAATGGCTAGACCTATAGTGACTAATCACTTTTTGATGTAAACTATAGAAACTTTACATGCCCAGATAAAGCCAGAGATAAGGAAAGAGTCTTGATTTACAACTTAAAGCCAAATAACTGAATTTGTGATAAGAAAGTAAGAAAACAAATATGTTCTTAGTTCGATATGGCTTCCAAACCCCAAGAATCCACACTACCACTGCACCTACCTGCTTTCTTGGCTTCCAGAACAGACATTGCAATTGTTTTTCTTTTTCCCATGAGCATCTTCCAAGCATCTTTGTTGTGGTTTGCCCTGAAGTTATCTGTATTTTGATGCTAATTCCACTGCCCCAAGGACTGCTGCCTAGAACTCAGGTGACTTCACCAGAACAACCTCCCTATTGAAATGTAAAGTAGAGGTGAGGGGCAGGTACAGGATAGAAGGAGGCCTGTCATTGGAGGAGAGGGAAGGATGGGCGGGAGAGAAGTTTGAAGGAAGAGGAGGAGACTAGGAGAGAAAGGTGGAGAGAGGAGACAGAGAGAGGGGAGAAGCCATGGCAGGTGATGTTAAGATTCTTCTCTGTGTATTTACAGGTTGCTATCAATGTTCCTAAGGGATGGATGGTACTGGGCTTTGTATGTTTAAGTGGGCAATTACATCTTATCAATTGGTTCAAAGATTATTGTGTTGTGTGTTCATTTATGTGAGGGTTTGAGTGTAGGAAAGTGTGTAGCAGCAAGAGACACTGGGTCACCTAGGAGTGAGGATGTGTTTCCACCAAGATACCTAGCAGATATCTTGGGCACCGCTGTGAGGACCTAGCAGGATAAAAGACAACTATACACTTTTTTATTTTTATATTTTTATAACAACACATCTGCTTAGTCACCAGGTTTCCTACTTATTGTTTGTTCAAGCTAAAGATAACCTTGAGGTTCCTCCTAAGACCAGTTTTTGTTTTTGTTTTTGTTTTTTAAACTATGGACTCAAGAACCTGCATCCGGATGCTAGTTCTCCTATGAAAACACCTGCATTGGTTTCCATCACAACACATGACCCTTTTGTCTCCCCAGCTCTCTTTACAGGACCAGTGTGTCTACTTTGGGAGAATTTGGGTCTCTGCATTGGCCTCTCTCAGGTTGTCCCTGTGTGTGGTCCTGCCATAGTCATTTAACTTTTTTATTCACCTGCATCTCACACAGGTTTCAGACTTCTGACTTATGAGCACTTCCTGGAAACTTCTGACTACGGGGAAATTCCAGAACTCCCTAATGTTCCCTTTAAGAACATATCCCATAGAAATTAGTCTATGATGCTATTGGTGATGTATCACATTTCTTCTGTGGAGAACAGAGAACACAGACCATTAGACACTGTATTCTTGCAAGATATTTCAGTGAGAAATTCAGGACTGTGATTTCCACAACAAGCTTTGCTTAGTCACCTACCCCAAATAAGCCAAGTAGAGAAATATGTAATATGGGAAAGCAGAGAGGAGATTTATTCAGTGTATATACATTACTTAAAGGAACTGTCAAAAGGAATCCTGTAGTCTTATGTCCATTCAGGGTAATGGACACGAAGTTTAGACTGAAATCTAGAAAGAACTGAAGAAGGGCAAGAGGTATGCACATTCTGTGGTTATTACCTAGTTCACAATATCTAAGCTCTGGTTCTGCAAGGTGATTTGGAGGTGCCCTTAACTGGATGGATGTTATGCCAGTAGTATCATTACTTCTGCTCCAGTGTGCAGTCCTATAGTTCCAGAGATGAGAACTGTTTGTCTGGAAAGGTTTTGCTTTTATGTCTCTGCTTTCAGGAAAAGTAAAAGAGACAGAAAATGAAACAGAGGTGTCTGCCTTCTTCTTCTGTTTACTTATTCTGTAGGCCTAGTGAAGTGTCAGTGCTTTCCAGGGCAGTACCTTTTATTTTTCATTTCCGGTGTGTTGCCTGGATACTTACCTAAAGCCACAGAAATAACTGCAGACATCCAGATAGGTTAACATTCAAAAGGGCTGCTTGAACAAGGAAAACAGGGCTTCAGGTGTGAAAAAGAGCTTCTACAGGAGAAATAACCAGCATGTATCACACAGTGGAGGACCTGAGGAAACAGCCTCTGAATTCCCAGAATTAAGTTGTTTATAACTCATAAGGATTTTTGAAAAGGACAGGAAGTTCCTCATCATGTGACATTCCCTGCCCTACCATATATGAGCCTAAAACTTATATTGGAAAATGTTTCAAAATACCACGTTCTCCAAAGTTCTGTGGTCTCTGTTAAAACTCAGACCTCATCTTCACAACTTCATGAGGCTTCATTTAGAGGCCAGCCCTATCCAACAATATTAGCTTCAGTCAGTTTGTGGAAACACAGTGAAAAAGATACACTTAGTCTTGTATATTTCATCTCTATAACACTTCCACCAACTGCACAATACTTCAAAAGTCTTCGGACAACTTGGAATGGAGCCAGGACCCATTGGCCTTTGTCTGATGACACGAGGAAACACTTTCCTGGGTGGCTGTTTTGAGCAAGAAGCTCCTTCAGAAGCATGCTTAGCTTAGACTCTCTTCTTTCAAACTGACATATTTTTAGAAAATGGAGCATTCATTCTATAGGGTCTTGTGAAACATTTCATGTTGTGGTAATATACAGTAGAAAGTTTCCCTCCACTGACCCTGACCTCTTTAATCAGTAGTGTTTTGTGGTCTGTACCCTTTTCATCTGAATCTCTAAACCTCCACACAACACCTCACCCTGGATTACTTCAAACATTTCTCCGTTAAACCAACTCTAACCACCTGAACTTCATTAGACCTATCACAACAATGGTTCCACCTTTCATTTAGTACTAGGACTAAGCTGTCTACACTGTCAGATAAACAAACACTTCCAGGACTATAGATAGTTTAAAAATTGCAGATCGGATGCATTAATTGAAAATTTTTGGGCTATCTTTACCTCCTAAAGAACTATTTTTTGCCCACATATACATCAGATCTACCATTCATTCTTAGTGCTAAATTGATGTATGCACATGTGTATTTTTAAATGTGGTTGATTATGACCCCAATCTGTTCCTTTACTATAAAAACACCTAGAAACTGTTTTCAAACATGGAAACTGGGTTGTCATAGTTTCATGTTATATGTGCCATGGTTGCTTATACTTGACTTCAGTGTAAATTATCTGTTTCCTTTTTGGTGAGGTATGCATTTTCTTGTGTTTGTTGACAGTTATGTTTTTCTCTTTGTTGCTCTTCCTGCTAGTATGATAAAATACTCTGAAAAAGTACATTAATGAGAGAAAGGGTTGATTTTTCACTCCTAGTTTATGAGTCTAGTTCATCTTGATAGTGATGTCCGGATAGTGATGACAGGAGCTTAAAGGAGCTCATACAGCAGCAGCCAGGGACCATACAGCCATTACTGCTGACACTCAGGCTACTTTCTGCTTTGTGTTCGACCTAGTAACCCAGCCCATGTAACAGTAACACTTACTGTTAAGGTGGGTCTTCCCTCTCAGTTAACCCAATCTAGACAATTTCTCATGAATATGCCCTGAGGTTTTTCTACTAGGTGCTTCTAGATCCTGCCAAGAGGACACACTGACATAGCAGGATTCTTTGACATTTGACAGTTTTGCTAAGACTGGGTGTTATATGCAGTATACATGTCACCTGAATGAAAGTCCAATAGCCTAAAAAGCACTTGATCAAACAAAAACATTGTGTTAGTCATTGAACTTGAAAAAGTTTCAAGTTATAATACTTTCAAGTTACAAAGTCTTGTCAGATTTTTAGCGGTTTGCTGGAAAAGGGAGAGATGAATGGAGCAAAGAATCTGTCAAACTACTAATGATCTTGTAATTCCATTTTCCATTACCATTTTAAAAAGTCAGAAAATAAATAAGCCATTTCTTTTACAGTCTCCTCACTTCTGCTTTAAAAGCTTTCTGGTTTTAAGAGTTCTGCATTCATTGAACATCACTCACGTTCTGGCTGGGAGTTACATATTCATAACATGTGGCTTATCTCTGATCACCACAAGAGGCTTTAGTTCGCATAAGAAAACTGCAACAGCCTTCCTGCAGTGCAGAATAATAGCTGATTAAAATACCAAAAGGCACAAATAAAAGAGAGGAAACGAAAACATTCCATGAAGTATATTGAAGACAAAAGCTTAGACCCAACAAAGCTTTACACTGAATTACAGCATCATCCTGACAGGATCAAAGGGCAACTCTTAGAAAAGTAAATAGCAGAGAAAATCTATTTCACATTCAATAAAAGAAAATGAAATTATAATCCTAGAGTTGAGAGGGATATTTTGGTTACTGAAATAATCAATCATCTTACATTTCCATTAAAGGATCTCATGTCCAAAATTGCCCTCACCTCTGAAATAATCCGCTTTGACTTATGAACTCATAATAAATTCTCTCCTTTGTATTTTGTGTGAAGTGTTGATTCAAATCAAACTCACTAAAACAGTAGTGGGTTCTAAAAATAGTAGGCATGTAAAATCTTCCCCCACTTTCATCTGCATTGCCTGACAACAAGCGATTTAGGCGAGAAAGTATTTAATTTAGCTGATAATTCCAGAATACCATCCATTATTGTGGAGAAGTCACGATGGCAGGACAGCTGGCCATATCACATCTACAGTCCAGAGCAAAGAAAATGAACGACATGCTGACTTCTGCTCAGTTCCCTCTCTTCCTTTGTAGACAAATATCCCTGACTTGGAAACCGTGTAGTGCGTAGACATTTGTGTCTCCCCACATCAATTAATGACTGATAAAGATTATCCCCCTAAACATATCCACAAGTCAATCTGATCAAAACAATTTCTCATTGACACGCTCATCACAGGTGAGTCTAGGTTGAGTCAATTTCATAATAAAACTAATGATCACATATCTCATATATTATTTGAGGACCTACATGCCTGGGTACATCACAACTGTTCCTTGGAAGGATTGTGGGTTGAATGTGACTGTCTGAAGGCTTGATAGGGTAAGAATACAGCTTCTGGTAGCTCTGAAGGTCACGTGGCTTACAGAAGGTCATAATAGTCACTCTTCATAAAGACCATATCACTGGCTTACTTCAGGGTGAGTTATCCAAAAAAGAGTAAAATAAACTTTGTATCTGGTCTTAAGAGTTGTACATAATCATTTCCATAATATTCTTTGGTGATACACATCCTCCCTATCCATATTGGAAAGAGGCATGTGCACCGCCAGATTCAAATCAAGGGACTCACAGTCTGAGTCATGTCCAGCTATTTTTTTTTCCTTCCGTGATATGTCTCTTTTTTTTCCTCATACCTTCCTTGTCCATTGTAACTTTCTCAAACTGCAGATCTCCCTGCCACACATTCTGCTGTGATAAATCAGCAATTTAGGGAATTAATAAAGGAAACAACCTGAAATGGTATTACTGAAAATATCCACATTATCACTGTGTGTCTCAGGAAAAATCAGTCAAGTGCTGAGGAACCTGTCAATTACTCCAAGGTTAAATGTGAGCCCATGGCCGAGAAGCTTTTAGCAGGCCCTGAACTAAGAGGAGAACTTACAGTATTCATGTTGTTACCTGTACCTTAATCTTTAGCACACATACTGTACTTAGGACCACAAAGAGAAAGTTTTCCATGACTACAGTTAAACCTTTTCTACAGAAGGTAGATCTCTTACATCAAAAATGAGATTATTTTGACCCAGGAAAAGTGACCATGACCCAGAAACACAGATTCAGACTTTGGGTATCTCAAATTCCATACTCCCCTGTAGCAGCAGTTACAATGAAGTTCAAAGTAGCAAAGTGTAAAATGGGGTAAATCAAGGCACTTGTCAAATATATTAGAAGAAACATCAGTTGAGTTGCCACAAGCGAGGAAAATATCCATTACAGTTTCAGATGCTACCCAAAGGCAATCTTTATCTTTGTGTTAGTAGAAACCAATGATCTGCTAAACAATCATTTCAAATTTAACAAAACAAACAAAAAGAAAAGAGTCCAATAGAAGGAATAATATTCAGACCCCTTTGAGCACTCAAGAGATTCATGAAAATACTATACAAGCATCCATATGTGCACAAAATACATGGGGGAGACCCATGTAGGCTCTATTCATGTAGCTTCAGTTTCTGTAAGTTCATGTGAACTTGGTTCATGGTAATTCTTGTTTTCTCCATGTCCTTCATCTGTTCGGGCTGTTACTGTTTCTTGCTCATTTTCCTTGTGTTCCCTGATCCATGAGGGGAAGGATTTAATGGAGACATCACACTGAGGGTTGAGTATTCTGAGTACATTCACTCTCAATACTGTCTGGTCTATCCATGTATTTGCATCTCCATCAGGAGGAAGCTTCTCTGATGATGGCCGAACAAGGTAGTGATTTATAAATATAGCAGAATATCATTAGGAATCATTTTATTGCTACATTTTTTAAAAGAACACTAGGAATTTGGTTTCCCATAAGTTCCTGAGCTATTTATTCTCAAGCTTTTATATATTCAAGTAGTGTTAGGTATGAGTACCATCTAATGGATTAGGCCTTAAGTCAAATCACGTTTTGATTGGTTACTTCCACCAGTGTTGTACAATTACTTTTCAAGCATACTTGCAGACAGGACACCATTGTGGATCAGAGAGTTTGTGGCTTGGTGTGTGTTTACATTTCCCTTTTAGTACTATGCAGACTACCTTCCTATACCAAATATTGTTAGAATGTAGATGCAAAAGCTGTATGTAGGTACCAGCTCAACTGTTCCATGTTTAATGAGTTATGTAGGTCTTGCTCTCATCAATAGTACATTGCTCTCAGTTTTTTAAAAGCAACCAATTATCTTGACAGAATGGATTGGTTAGGATTCCCATGGCATGTAACCTAATCTTTTTGTTGGAAGCTTCTTTGGTGATAAGAAATAACTAGTTGCCACCCCACCACCTTCCCTCATTATTTGGCAACCTCATTTAGATTGGCTTCATATATGTATCTATTTTAGGAAGCTTCTAATGTATCGGATGTATTTTCATACTACCCCTCAAATAACTTTTAAATTTAGCCATCTCTACCCTTCCCACCTTCTTCATCCTTCTTCTCCCTACCTCTTCCCATTTGTTCTTTCCACTTGAGTCACCTTGACCATCCATAATTTTCTATTCTCTTTCCCTTTCCTAAGAAAACACACCTACCCCATATGCTTATTCTATGCTTAACTTTTGTGGTTCTGTGGATTCTACCTTGGTTATCATTGTATTAACAGCTAATAACCGCATATAAGTAACCATCTACTCTATTTGTTTTTTGAGGTCTGGGATACCTCACTCAGGATGATTTATTTTTAGTTACCTATAAAATTCTTGATTTCATTTTATTTTGTTGTTGTTGACCAATGTTTTATTTTCTAAATATACTATCTTTTCTTTATTGACTCTTCTGCTGAGAGATGTCTAGGTTATTTCTAGTTTCTTTTTTTTTTTTCCTTTTCTTTTTTTCAGAGCTGGGGACTGAACCCAGGGCCTTGCGCTTGCTAGGCAAGTGCTCTACCACTGAGCCAAATCCCCAACCCCTATTTTTAGTTTCTGACAGTTATGAATAGAGCACTAATGGATTTGGTTGAGTGCATATTCCTGGGGAAGGATGAAGCATCTTTTGGGGTTATAATTAATAATGGTATAGCTCAATCTTGAAGTAAATCTATTCCTAGCATTCTGATTTCCTTAGTGGCAATATATGTTTGCACTCCCACCAGCAATGGACAAATTTTTCCTTTATTCCACATTCTCATCAGCACAAGCTGTCACTTGATTTTAGCCTTTCTGATAGCTGTAAGATAAAACTTCAAAGTTGTTTGATTTGCATTTCCCTGATAGCTAAAGATGCTAAATATTTGTCTAAATGGTTCTCAGACATTTGAGATTCCTCTGTTGAGAATTCTTAGTTTAAAATGTAAGTACTTTTTAATTAAGTTATTACTTTTCTTAATATCAAGGTTTTTTTTGAGTTCCTAATACATTTTGGATATTTTCTCTGTATCATATGTGTAGTTGGTAAACAGTTCTCTCCAATCTGTAGGCTGCCACTGCCTCTAAATGACAGAATCCTTTGTCATTTAACCATTTTGGCATTTTATGAGGTCTCATTTATTCATTTTAAGCTTAGTGACAATACTAATTTCAATTCAGTTCAGAGTCTTTTCCAGTCCGAATGAATTCAAGGTTACTCTTCATTTTTTCTTCTACAGGTTCTTTGTATTTGATTTTATGTTGATTTTCTTAATGCATTGGATTTAAAAACTTTGTGCGTGGTGATAAGTATGGATCTATTTGCATTTATTTATTTATTTTTGTGGAGATATCAAGTTTGACCAGCACCATTTGTTGAAAAAGCAGGGATCCATAAGTATGTATATTTATGTCTAGTTCTTCACTTCTATTTAATTGATCAACATGTCTGTTTTGGAGCCAATGCCATGTTGGTTTTATTATATCAAATAGAGTATATAACTTGAAATCAGATGTGATACCTCCAGCAAGTTCTTTATTATTCTGACTCATTTTAGCTATCCTGAGTATTTGTGTTTCCATAGGAAGCTGAAAAATGTCCTTTAAAAATGTGAAAAATTTTAATTGGAATTGCATTGAATCTGTAGATTGCTTTTGATAGGATGGCTATATGTACTATACTATTCCTACGAATCCATGAACACAGGGGATCTTTCCATTTTCTGATATCTTTTTCAGTTTCTTTCCTTTAAAACTTGAAGTTCTTCATCATATAAATCATCCCCTTGCTTTGTTAGAGTTACCCCAAGACAGCTTACATTTTTTCGATGATATGGCGAGGTATGTGTTTCCCTAATTTCTTGCTCTGTCCACTTGTCATTGATATGTAAGGTGACAAGAAATTGGTAAGTTAATTTTGTATACAGCTACTTTGATTCAAGTATTTATTAACTGTAAGAATTTCCAGATTGAATTTTAGTCATTTATTTCTGTCCATTTGTATTGAAGTTTGCCATGGGTTTACTGTAACCTGCCTGAATTTTTATATAGGGTTAATTTTATTTATTAATCTCTGTATGTTGGACTATTCCTGCATCTCTGGGTGAAGCCTATTTAATCATGGTGAGTGAGGTTTTTTATTATTATTATATTTTAATGTGTTCTGTTGTTCAGTTGGCAAGTATTTATTGAAAGGTTTTATAATCTATGTTCATAATTAGATTGGTCTAATTCTTTTCTTTGTTTGGTCTTATTGTGATTTGAATATCAGGGTACCTGAGGACTCAAAAACAGGCTGGGTTCATTCTGCTTTTGTTTTATAAAAGAATTTGAAAAATAATACCAATAACTCTTCTTTTAAAGTTACATAGAATTCTATGCTAAAATCATCTGGCCTTGGTCTATTTTGGGTTGAGAAACTTTTAATTAGTGTTTCTATTGGGGTTATAGGCCTGTTTAAATTGCTTATCTAATCTTGATTTGAGTTTGGTAAGTGGTATATAACAAGGAAATATACTTTTTAAAGACTTTCCAGTTTGGGTGGAATAGGATTTCAAATTTTGACCTTATAATAACTTTGGGTTTCCCGGATGTCCAATGTTGTATCCTCTTTTCATTATCTAATTTTGCTGATTTGGGTATTTTCTTCTTTTAATAGTTTAGTAAATTTAGATAAAGAGTTGTCAATCATTCTGATTTTTACCCACTCTATTTTATTGATTCTTTGTTTGTTTGTTTCTATTTTGTTGATTTCACCCCTGAGTTTGAATATTCTTGCCATCTGTGCCTTTTGACTGTGATTTCTTCTTTTTGTTTTAGAACTTTTAGGTATGCTGTGAAGTTATTAGCATGAGATTTTTAGAATTTTATGTAGGTACTTAGTGCTGTGAACTTGCCTCATAGAACTACTTACACTGTGTCCAAGGAGTTTCAGTTTCTTTGTGTATTCATTTTTATTCAATTGTAGGAAGTTTTTATTTCATTCTTAATTTCTGTCTAGTTCTGTTTTTCATTCAGTAGTGAGTTGTTCAATTTGTCCCTGTTGTTGATATCCAGCTTTATTCCATGGTAGTCAGATAGAATCCTGATTGTATCTGTTGATACTGACATTTTGTCCAATTATGTGGTTAATTTAAAGCCCACTATTCATGGGCCAAGGTCGTTTCCCAGTTCTCCTGCTACAATCCATTTTTTTCGCCTGATTTTATTTGTTTCAATCTATTATGTTTCAGAAATTGAAACATTTTTTAAACTAGCTTAAAAAGAATGTGCTTTCCTTGTGAAATTTTTCAAGCAAAGAAGTTACTTTTCTGTTTCTATATCACATGTGCCATTCTTGTTCTGACTGAGTCTTATTTTCCTCTCATGGTCTCCAGTCGAGTTTAATTATACATATCCACTCACATGCTTGCTTACTTATACACATACAAGCATTTACTAAATTTCTGTCAATTTTCTGGGAATAGTGAAGAGTTGAATTTCATACAATAATGGTTGAAAATACTAGGGCCATATGTAAAGTTTTCTGTTTGACATGGAGAAACCTACTGGTTATCTGATCAGTGTTCTACCCAAGTCCCTGCTTAGTATGATTGACAGAAATGTAATATAAATAGATTGTCTTGATACATTTATCTGCTATGAATTACAGCCATTTCCTAAATGTATGAAGAGATATATTTACGTCTGATTTTGGCAAGATCAATTTTTAGAAATCTTTATATGGAAATGAATTAGCTGCCACCTATAAAACAAGTAGAACATCTGTTATATAAGTTTTAGTGTTTAAACATATGGTGCTTCCCTCATGGAGAAAATACTGCAATAGCAAGGTAGAATTGTACTTAGGATTGCAAGACAAAAATCAAAATGTCACATACGAACTTTAAGTCAGGATTTAAACAGCAAAACACAGTCATAATGTTCACACTGTTAAGAATTATGTACTGGAAGTAAAACAAACACGGAATTACGGCTTAGAAGATGGTTGTTATTGTAATTGGCATGAGACTGAAAAGATCTGTACTGTGTTTTGACCATTTCCCGTATGCATAAGAAGGAAACAACAATCCCATGATATTTTCTGAGGTGGGATTCAAGCTGACTGTCTGATAAAAGTATGCCTTAGGAGAAATTGATTATATGAAAGCAGACTAGAGTGTTTCTGCTCAACAGAATCCAAGAATAAAATGAATTAGGAAATAAAATGATTGATTTTTGATTTCAAATTATCTGTCATGATTTGAATCTGAAAAGTCCTGCCACAGCCTCATGTACTTTGTTTGAACTCTTGCTTTGTTGAATTTCTGAGGGAAGTTAAAGTGACAGTAGGCAGAAAAATACCAGTGTGGACTCAGCCAATGGTTCTACTTATTACAAATGGGGAGGGTCAAACACAGCAGGAAAGGGGTATCTGCAAAAAGAAAGGGGATATTTGTGGCTTATATAGGGGAGTTATCAAAGGGAAATGTAATATATTTTCTGGGGCTCTGCACAAACTTGCAGTTTCTCCTTTCTTTACTTATTTGTCCAGGCAAGACTGTTCTATCCTTAGAAACTGCCTTTTTCTGGCTATTAAGGCGGGGTGATAATGGACAACTGAAAATGGCAAGGATGGTGATAGGGAAGAGGCTAGATTTCCAATATGGAGTCTTCATCACCATCTGGACGAATTTGTTCAAGATTTATTCTAACAAGCTTGTGATCCTATTTTGAGAGGCTATGTACATTTTAGGATATGGAGTCAAGCTAGAGGAAGTAATTCACCCAGCTCTTTGGGGTTACGCTATATCTGATGTGCTCCTGTCTTATTTAACTTCCCGAATAGATGTGAACTGAAGCACTCCCCTTTAGCACCTATTCCTTTTATTGTGGCCTTCAACTCAAGTATGTAGGATCAGGTAGCTATGGATTAAACCATCTGATATAATGAGGCAACAGAAAGTTCTTCCTTTGAAGTTGTTCTAGTATGTATTTTGTCACAGTGATTTGGAATGTAAGAGAGTGGAAAGAGTCTAAGAGCCAAATGCAATGAATATCTTCTATGGAACAGAATTTGGAAACATTATAGGTTGTTGTACTTATGATCTCACACCAGTGTGGATGAATGAGTATCTCATAAATTTCCGCCATTACATGAGGAGTTAGTGGCAATTGATAGATGGGAAGGGAAAATTAGTTTTCTTCAGAAATTCCACTCCTGGGAGAATACCCATGCTCCAACCAATTACTCTACAAGTATGTACATTAGGTAGCCTTCGTAGGTTTGGGAACAACAAACAATCTAGTAAGGCTCCTGAAGTTGAAAGGGAGGTATTTATGCTAATACTGAAGAAATTGAAAAGGGGAAAGAATTTAGTTGATGAATATGGAGTGTAGACATATATCAAATTCTCAAACTAAAATGTCACTTACTACAGTTGTATGTTAGTAAAAATATAAAACAAAAATATAGGAAATTGGTGGATCTTAGTTTAAGTTTACTAAAAGAAATAACTTAAACAAAATTCAAGCATCACATCATATCAGACTTTCTATGTCATTCTTTTTAATGAGTGACCCTGGTCTTTGGAGGACATAGTTCCTTGATAGCAGAGACTAGTAGATTTTACAAACAAAGGCCAAAAGCGTAATCTCTCTTGCAGTCTCTAATCTTGATATTTTCCTCAAAATGCAGCATAACATGGAAACAAATATAATATGTTCACAGCTATCATTATAAGCTTTATTCTTATGGAATTTCATTTACAAAAGTGTGTTAGATTTGCCAGTGGGCAAGTTTGTTGGTTTACAATTTGTGAGAAGACATTTTAGGGTATTGAATTGATAATGGAATTAAATTGAATCCAAACATTAATAAGCAGATTAACACTTATATTGAGTTTTGTATTCATTTTCAAAAGCTGCAACATTCCACAGTATTTTACAAGATGATGAACTGAGTTTTAAGTGAAATTCATAGAGTAATTGGTATAATTATCCCTGTGTGCCCTTCAGTTCCTTGTCATTTCCTCTGGATCTCCAGGGAGATAATCCTATTAGCTAACTGAATTATATTTTAATATCCTCCACCCACAGGTTCACAGTGTGTTGTTTAAATTGATCTCTTTGTATTAACAAGAATGTTCAGGTAGAATTCTTCTAGTGTGCTAAATAAACATTTAGTTTTATAATTTATGTTAAAATGTAAAATTATCTAAAATCCATATCTGAATGTAGTTGTTACTCTTAATTGGCTTCTCTTATTTTCTTTATTTTTAACTAACTCACTAGCTAACTAACTAAATCATTGACTCTTTTCTTTGAGACACAGTATAGCTCTGTAGCCCCATTTTTTCCTGGAACTCTCTATGTACCACATTAAAGTTACCTCTTCCTCCTGGGATCTGGTTCTAGATCCGGTCAACTCTGGAGTATTGAATTTTGTCACACACCTTTCCATATCTATGAAAAAGAAAATAGGGGGTTGGGAATTTAGCTCAGCGGTAGAGCGCTTGCCTAGTGAGCACAAGGCCCTGGGTTCGGTCCCCACCTCCGAAAAAAAGAAAAAATAAAAAAAGAAAAAGAAAATAATTTTATATTTCTTCTTTAACTTATTAGCAAAAATATTGACATAACTTTGTTGAGACGTTAGGCAAGACCAGGCATTATATTTTCCAAATAGCTGTTAAATATTATTTAATATTTATATTATATTATTCATTAGGAAACCTATCTTTTTGATCTTGTGGATGATTATTGTATGTTGTGGAAGATAAGTTAGCATCTTTTTTGTTTATATTAAGATCCTTTTCTCTTATTCCTTGAAAGAGTTTAATTGATCTGCACAAATAGCATATATTTTGATAATATAGGTTGATCACTATAGGTCAGATGTGAACATTTATAAATATTAACAGCCTATAACAGTTGCTGTTCCACAGCCCAATGGAGAATATGATGATAGCCTAACCATCCGTGTATTTAATTCTATTTTAAAGGAGGTATGTTGTGAAAAAAATTGACATACGAGTATAATTATGATTATGAGTTCACAGAAGTTGTATCAGTATATAGAAGGTTACATAGAAATTGGAGAACTTAATTGATACTGGGAGAAATATACAAATACTGAAGAGGAATTACCAAAGATGAATAGGTCTACATTGACCCTGACAGTTAGCATATACACTAAAAGTAGGGCTTCATAGACATGAAGACATTATAGATATTAAATTTCTTTTTTTCTCTTGATAACTCATTAATATCATAAAGGTTTTGTACATCTTTCATGTAGTTGGTTATATTTGTATGAATATAGTATATCCACACATATATATGTAACATTTGCTTATATATGTGTATACATTTGTGTGAGAGTGTGTGTGTGTGTGTATGTGTGTGTGTGTATGTGTGTGTGTGTGTGTGTGTGTGTGTGTGTGTGTGTGTGTGTGTATGTGCATGTGCATTTAATTTGTGAGCTGTAGGAATTTTCTGGTAGATTCTTTAGGGTCTTTTATACTTAGAATAGTGTAATTTACAAACATGAATACTTTGAACTTATCTTTTCCTGTTTGTTTTGCATTTCTTTTCTTTACCATTTTTAGTGCTCTAGCTAAAACTTCAAGTACAGTATTGAAAAGAATGGGAGAGAGAGAACATCCTTATCATGTCTTGATTTTAGTGAAAATATTTTTTGTTTATTCATTTGTTTTGTTTTGTTTTCCATTTAACATGATGTTTTGTGTAGGATTGTTGAATAAATTCTTGTATTATTTTAATGTATTTCTACCTTGCCCATAGATTCTTCAATACTTTTATTACAAGGATACAGTTTTCTGTCAAATGCTTTTTTTTTCATCTAATGAGAGGATCATGTGATTTTGTCCTTTGGTCTGTGTATATGGTAGATTTTATCTATTGATTTACTTATGTAAAACCAACTATGCATCTTTGGAGTGAAACTTACTAGGCCATAGTGTGCAAAATCATTTTTAAGTGTTCATAAGTTGTTTGCTAGTATTTTATTGAGAATATTTGCATCTATATACATCAGAGATATTTGCTCTGAAGTTTATTTGTTGAATCCTTGTTTGATTTTTATATTAAAGTAATATTACTTATTCCATCCTTTTCCACTTTATAAAATATCCTGAGAAATTTTAGTATTATACTCTTCTTGGAAGTCTTCATGGAAGAGTGGCAGAAACTATGTAAAATCCCCAGGTAGTAGATAAGTTCTTGGAAACAGTGTTTTATGGACACAACAAAGTATCTAAACATATGAATTCAGAAACTGTCACAATATGAATAATACTTAATATCAAGATAGACAGCATAACAGCATGGGGGAATACCATGCACTCCTTTGGCTAGTTGAGAATCTATGGTACTTAATAGCCTCTAGGACAAGGAGATCCGATTTTCTCTAAGGATTCTGATAGGTAAGCCACACACTAGCCATACATCTGTGAGTATATATGGACAGCAGAAACCATTAAAGGATACAGATCTGAATAGGTAAGGACGAAAAAGTAACCTAGATTGAATTGAAGGGTGAATGTGATCAAAAGGAGTTAATTGGCCTGCGCCAGGCTGATTCCATTATAGGTTACAAACTAGCAATTCAAGAGACCAGGCCTGAGATGCTACTTTCCATATCTGAGCAAGGCAGTTATTAGAACAACTGCAGGCATAGGCCAAGAGGTAGAGCTACTTGTCCTTGGCACATAGCTAGAATAGTCTGAATCACAATATCACTCTGACCCCAGAGATAGAACCCATCAATCAAGGTATAGATCACCTAACATTTCCTCAAGTTACTCCTTTTGGCTTTAAAACTAAATCTGCATATTCAGGTGGGGTCCTTCTATCCTGATAAATTTGGGCCCCTGCATGCAGGAATAAATGCTCTTTGCTTTTATATGCTATTTGAGTTTGAGATATCATTCTTCATAGATTCACGGACCCTAAGCGTGATAAAAAAAACAAACTAAAATGTATCTCAGGACTCATCAAAATAAAATTTACAAAAAGACAAAAAGCAAATTTGCATACTAAGAATTTATGCTGCATAGTTCTTGGTTGCTAATGACTAAAACAGTAACACAGAATCCGAACATAAGAGCTGGTCATTGTATTTGTGGTTGCCAAAAGTTAATTTAAATCGTGGGAGTGTGAAGAATTAGTTGAAAGATCAAACCACACAAAGATCTGTGGGAACAATAAAAGGCACCAAGGAAAACTGTGAGCGATTTAAATAGTAGCCAAGAAACAGAACTTTTTCCCTCATCACTGCTCAATATCTCTGCCACAGTTACTCAGTGTGCCCATACTGATAAGTAATGATTGCTGATGGGTACTTAATAAATTGACCCATCTATCATTTACTCTTGCTCAATTCAGAACGTGTTCCTAGGCTGTCAAATGCAATGGATGTTTTATAAACCTCGCCCCTACTGAAATATCTGCCATGACCAAGAACTCTATTTTTGGCTTTGCTTTGTTACTGTTTTTCCTTGTTAGTTTTGAGATAGTGACTTATTCTGTAACACAGGATGCTTTTGTGATCCTAGTTTTCTCACCATAGCTGCCACAGCACTGGGGTTACAGTGTGCCATACATATCCACTTGAAGACTTTCTTCATTTAAATTTGACTTAAAATTCATTTAGACCCTTGTAATTTATTTTATGATCATGCTTGTTATGAATACAATAATTTTCCTTTAACCTTGAGGTTATTATCACACGTATCTACAATGACACATTGTAAGGTGTCTGGGCAAACATCAACTAGTGTAAAGGAATTTCAATCAAGCAACATGACTGCTCTGGAAAGGTGTCACATCCAAAATATGGTCCAACATGAATGCAGTCAAACCATAAACCTTTATTTTCTCTGGCTGAAATCCAAACCTTTGTTCCATCTGACTGGAATACAGACACATCTTTAGTACATACCTTTAATCTCAAACATGCTATCTATATGAGCAACAGGTAGAGTGATGAATCAGAGAAATATTTGACAGAATTACTCAAAGATAAGATGTGCTCAACTCTCACAAAGACAGGAAGGAGAGGGAGAGAGTAGAAGTTGTTCAGATTTCAGTTCAGTTTGGAATGGTTGAGTTTGGAGCAGCTCAGTTCAGTTCAGAGTTTAGTTAGGTTGAAGCAGTTCCATTCTGTGCTGTTCAGTTCAGAGAAGAGCAGTTGAATTTGAAGAAGTTCAGTTCATGGAGTTCAGTGGTAGTCTCTCCCAACAGAGCAAGTAAGTCAGAAGCTGAGAAAAGCCTATTTGAATCAGGCTGTTTGGAGATGACTTTGAATCAGAACAGTTGAGTTGAACCAGTGAGTCAGAATTCAGAAAGAGCTAGAAAGTGTGAGTTTATTCAGTAGTAAATCTTGGAGGCTAAAACATTCTAGCCCCAGCTTAGCAGAAGAAAGCTGGAAGCTGAGTCCTCAAAGGTCCAGGCTTGCAGATTAGACTGTAGGGAGCTATAAGATTCTAGGCCTAGGCTTAGACCTAGGGATCATTAGATAGAAATGCTAAGTCTAGGGCTGGAGAGATGGCTCAGTGGTTAAGAGCACCCGACTGCTCTTCCAGAGGTCATGAGTTCAATTCCCAGCAACCACATGGTGGCTCACAACCATCTGTAAAGAGATCCCATGCCCTCTTCTGGTGTATCTGAAGACAGCTACAGTATATATAATAAATAAATAAATCTTTAAAAAAAAAAAAAGAAAAAAAGAAATGCTATGTCTAGCCTAAGCTATACATTTGGAAAGCTTTGGTACAACGCTCATATGTGTGTCTGTGTGTGTTTGTGTATGCATATATATGTATAATATAGATATATATAGAGATATGCACATAAGTAAACATTTGAGGAAGTTTTTGTATATTTCTTGATTATTCTTTCCTCTCCCTTTCAAATCCTACCATTTTCTATATACATACCTATATCATTGCTTCTCCATATACTTATTGTCAACTGCACACGTCTTCTCTTTTTTTGGACTAACTCTAATCTCCTTAACAATGTCACAGGAGCCAGAAGAAACATCACAACATAAGTTCACTTGCAACATTTCTCTATTCAGAAAATCATTTGAAATAATAATTATAAAATAACTGTCACTTCCTCCCTTTCAGTTATCTGTGTACATAAGCATTTCCCAGACAAACTTTTTGAGTCAAGAAACTAGCTCATTATCTATACCCCACTTCTACCTTGACATGTTTTGTCTTCAGAGTTAGCAGAATATTTTTACTTCAAAGTTCTTATCACTAACTGACAGCCTATGTATTTTATTTATTTTCTTGCTTATTGCCTGTCAACTTCAAACAGATGATAAACTCTGTGAACAGAGATTTTAATTCTTTTTATTTGCAGTGTAACTACTTCTCTATCACTGACCATCTCTCCTACATGAAGACACAGTTAACCTAACTGCAATGCTCACAGACCAAAAGTACATGATTTAAACTTCACATAAATGAGGATTCATTAAATGCATACACCGTGGAATCTGACTCCATTTGTATAAAATTATTTGGTGAAATGTTTTCAGGCTGCTGTATATAACTGAGCTCTTTGTCAGTTCTGCATGCTGTTCAAATATAATTGTATCACATTTCACATATCTTTCTCTTCCTTTGGTGACAGTCTAGGGGTTGATTCTGCTTTTTGATTGTATCAGTTATTGTGTGATAATTATTTTCCATATACTATATTTCTCTGAACAGTGTATATAAAGAGATATTCTAAGGATATTTAAACATGATTGTGGCATGCTCATTCTACTTTTTCTCAATAATGTCTACATCTGTGCTTGTGAAAAGAGTGACCTGAAATTTTCTCCCTAAAACACATTCGTGAAGTACAAGTACCAAATTCAAGTAATGCTCATAAAAGAAGTTGAAGAAAAACTTTTCATTTTCTGAAAACTTTAATGTTCTGTGACATTTTATACTTAAATATTTTCACTATTACAATTAAAGCAGTATAGCCATAAATGATAATTAAGTAGAAAATTTTGGTAGTGTTAGACATATCTTCCTAATAAGTTCTCCTTTTCTCTTGTGATCCAACATCATTGCTGGTCTTGGGAAATCATGTACACACAGAGGATTAATATCTCCTTAACACCATCACAGAGAACAAAGAATGGTAGTAGGTGTCAGAGTATGCTGAGTTGCTAGATATTGAACACTGTGAAAGCTGAATGGAATTCTGGCAGTGACTGATGAGGTTCACAGAATAGTGTCTCAATCAGGGATTACATTTTAAGAGCTAGGGGCCTTCATCCCCCCACTTCTAACAAACATCATCTTTCCTCATAACCTTATACATGGTGCTTCATTTTAATCTTCTCTTTTCATATGGAGCTCATCCTATTAGTTACTGACCATCATGATACAGGTATCTCTCTTTAACAAGTACATGGGAAGTCAGGGTCCTGAGCAGAGAGCAGCAAGTGGATTTACTTTTCTATCTTGAAAGGATAAAGTACATTAGCCTTATCTACATGTACTAGACTTCCAAAAAGAAAGAAGAGTAGGTTAAAGCTAATTGAATAAAAAAAAAAAAGCCAGTGAACATTGAAATCTGCAATTCTTACCAAAGGAGGCACAGTTCTCCAGGTTAAATGGATTTTCCTAATTACCTGCATGGACATCATTTATGCTATTATTGGAAAGGAAAGTAGTCTTAAACATGATGACCTCTTCTCTCTTTCCTAATGCTATTGATTTGTGATAGATTTTCACAGGAGAGAGAAGACAGGAGAAAAATACAGAAGAGTTAAATTCTGAATCCTGGAGATGGGAAAATAAGAGATATGAAAATAAAATGGATAAAAGCTGTCTTCTAATTATGATTCCCTCATATCTTTGTCATATGCAAATTGATATCCCGTGATGATAAAGATATGTTAGAAATAAGAATTGTTCCAAGAGTCTTGTCCAGTAACAGGGACATGTACTGTTGACAGTGTAGGTCTACTGTCAGGTACCCACAACAAGAAGCTAATAATTAGTAGGTGATCTTCCTGAGATGGGTCTGTCTTGGATTAAAATCTAAATTGTATTTGTTCCAGTGGACAAGCCCAGCAGAAATCCTCTTTAGGCAAGATTCCTGCTATTAATATGCTTTTCCTGTTATTATTAAATATATATATAATAATCACTAAGTATTGGCCTACTCTTTTGAATAGTACTCTGCAGACAACAAAGATGTACATTCTTATAGTTATGCTATGCAATGTAGACAAATAGATTATTTCTTACATTTAATGATGATTCTATAAAATTCCTAATATTACAATAATGACTAAACTCTTTTAAAATACACTGCTATTAAATCATTTCTGATAGACAAACCTTCAGTGAGAATCCTGCCAGTCTTTAGTGTCATGAATTAATTGCCTCTGAGAAAGCAAGCAGGCATTTTCAATCCAGAGCACATTCCAAGAGGTTGTAAAACCATTACCCAAAGGTTGTAAATAAGGAACTATCAACTTACCATAGGTGCTAGGACAAAAGATAGAATATTAACTGGGTTTATTTACATTAAAACTCATTGATGGTCACAAAAAGTTATGATTTTTAACCCTCCATGAGCCCATAAAGCTGTAACAGATAATGAGTTTTTAGATAGATAATCACTCCTAATGGATATGTAGGTAAACATTCCGCTTTGTAAAATTCTTATTTAATTTATGATTCAAACTTATGTGTAAACTTGTGATGAACATTTTACCATATGATCATGCATTCTGAAAGATGTATAAGTGCTGAAGTCAGAGAAGAGGGCATTCTGCTTATCCCCCATCCCCCCCCTGCCTTTTTCTTACACCCCTGATTCCATTTTCTTACAAGTCCTTTTCCCTGTTTTTCTTAGAGAGCTTTCATAAGAAACCATTTGGAACTTGGAAGAAATTGTTAAAGTCACTTTTCAAAATGTTCCTTTCTCTTCCTGTGACTTCAACTTGCATGCTGGAAAGTAAGAACCACACAGGCAGTTCCTACAGAAATAGAAGAAAGGCTACTTTACTTAATCACCTGCCCTTTTAGGATGAGGTGGTAAACAGTTTCTCACCTCAAAGCAACTCAGACGGCAGGTCAGCTACTAAAGCAAAGTGACTTAGACTTAAGACAGGTGAAGATTTTGTTTGTATATGACAACTCTAACTATCTCATAAGACCAAGTCTTATCTGCATAGATGCTCTTCCCCTCTGCTGCCTGAAAAAGAACCAAGAACAAGAAAGAAGATCCACTGAGGCTGGCCGCCGAAGTCTAGTTTGAGAGGGGAAGGAAGCAAAGATAAAGGATTCCATGAGGTAAATTTTAGGAATTATACAAAGGAGGGGAAAAATATCCAGAACAGTCTCAATTTGTGCATTTAAAGATGTAGGTTAATGGCAACTGAAGAGATGCCTCAGCTATAAGAGTTGCTGCTCTTGTAGAGAACTGATGATTAATTCTCAGCAGTTGCATGACAGTACATAACCTCTGTAATTCCAGTTTCAGCGGGTCTGACGCACACTCCTGGCTTATAGGAATAATGATTACATGTTGCCCATATATATGCAAGAATAGATTCATATATGTAAAAGAAAAAAAAAGAATCTTTGATGTACAAGAAGATTTGGCTTAAGGTTTTTCTTCTACACATGGCATAGCCTGTCAATGTACATTTAACTAATACATAAGAGATGGTAATTATTCCTGCTCTTGAGATAATAAAGAAAATAAGCCACTTAAATATTTTCATGTATTCTCAAGTTCAGGTTAGGTGAGGAAAACATTTGGAAACTGGTAATATTTGGAAAAACTGGAAAATATTTGGGATGGATTGATGAATAATAAATCCAGGGAGTTGAAGCAGGGAATAGGCAAATGGGGAAATGTATATAAACAAAGACAGGATTTTTGTTTGGGATTTGTAATTTCACAAAGGTACTAGGTAAGAGATTAGACCCAACCTAAAAAAGATTACATTTTATTAGTTTCCTTACGTGTTGGTGTGTAGTATATCATGTGTGTATGTGGTCATGTAGGTGAGCTCACTTTCCCATCTTACTCTTCTTTTTAGTCTGTAGAGGGTACTGTTCTAATTATTATCTAAAAAGTAAAGCCACACAACTTTCTCAAGGTAATTAGATAAATGGCTACTGGAAAATTAGCTTGACTAAATAGAGGCAAGGAGATTTTGAAAAATCCACTGAAACAGAACAATAAAACGACTCATAATGATTTGAACTGGAGCAGAGTTCCGTCAGTCCTGGAACCATCTGCGCCTCAGATGCTGATTCTTGTCCCGTTGTCCCAGGCATCATAAAGGAGCATTCTCATAGAATTAAATGATCATTCCTATTTGGATAGGATTAAAAATCTTATTCTGGTAGCTATAAGGTGTTATTGTAAAAATCAAAAAAAGAATGTTCTTGAGTGCGGGATCCTCTTGCTTTGGCTGCTACCCTGCCATGTGGTACATAAGCCGCCCTCTCCTGGCTGTCTCCTTTTTTAGCTACGAGGTCCCCTAGAAAGTAGTTACCATGCCTGGTACACACACACACACACAGACACACACACACACACACACACACACACACACACACACACACACACACACACACACACACGTTGGTAGCCACTCGTACCGCGCCCAAAGATGGTGCCGATTTCCTGTGAGTGAGTCAACAGGGCACCCGGAAGGACGCAGTGCGCATGAGCCAAGCATGTCACAGTCCGCTCTTAGGGCATGCAAATTGGGCATTGGGATTTGCACCAATCGGGTAGCGACACGAGTCTCCTAAGCGTATATAAGCAGTGCCTTTTTCTCTCTGGGGTCCCCTGTCCCTGTTCAAGAGAGCAGTACAATAAAGGCTTGTTCGCAGAAGAATCCTGTTGCTGCGCGTCGTTCTTGCTGGTGAGACACTGGGCGCGCGACACACGCATCCCTTGTTCTTCAGGCCCTTGCACATTCTCTGTGTGGGCAGCAGAACCAGATCCACATGCCCCAACTGCCTCTCAGCCATTTCTTTAACATGCTGTTTCCTTTAGCCTGGTAAATTAAAGTTCCAGAAACTAGTAATTTAGCAACTAGATTTACATGTAAAATTCTCAATTCATAATTCATCCACTCAATAAATTCACTGGCAATTGATAAAGATCTAAACCACCCACCTATACAAGATAAAATCGATCTAGTTCACCTAATTCTGAACCATCCTCCTCTGTGGACTCCATCTTCATCTCTTTCCTTCCTCCTCTCTTGCACCTTACAAAACTTTGTCCCCGCCTTACTCTCTACTGCCCAATTATGTATCGCCTTGACATCAAGCTACAATAAGGATCTTGAACAAATGCCAGACTTTTCATTTTACCATCCATGGGTTTCTTCATACATGTGACTACCAGTTCTTCATATATCTTACAAGCACCATAGGCATCATGAACAGCAATCCCAATGTGACCGAACCCCTGAGGGTCTGAGTAGCCACTGTGGTAACTCTGAGTCTCATCATCCTCAGAGCTCCGGTTGTGTGTCAACTCAAGTGTAGCTTTTCTGTAGAATATCCATGCTATCCTTTCATTCTTATCTTTGGGGATGTCATTCTTATATTGATAAATTAAGAAATAAGAGTAAAAACTTCACAGTAGGAAAATCAAACTTCTGGAGTCAAGTCAGTCCCAGAATCCTCCTATGAAAACTCAGGGGCTCCAGATCATTGACTCTTGCCATCGTTTGTTGCAGTAGAAAATCCTTGGTGTTGGAGACCCAATCAGAGCAGCAACTGAGGGTCTCTTCATCTGTGAGGCTGCTGGATGAAAGTTGTGGCTCTGTGTTGGCAGCCCTTTAGGATCACAGATCAGCTCTGCTAGCAAAGAGAGCCACACCTGCATCTTACTTTGTAAGACAGAATCTCTTCACCGAACGTGGGTATGCTCTTTCCACTCTAGTGGCTGGCCAAGGAGCCACTAGGACTCTCTTGTCTCTCCCCATTTGCAGACCATCACAGTCATTACAGACATGGATGACACTGTCTGACTTCTACAAGTGTCTGGGGATCTTAAATAAAATCCTCAAGTTTGAAAAAGAAACACTATAGTCACTAAACCATCTCATCAGCCTCACCCTACTTATTCATTTTATTTATTTATTCATTTATTTTTGTACAATTGTTTTAAAGTTTAGAGTCATGGCTGAGGTCACAAAGGGATGAAAGAAAGAGACTGAGGCCAAAGAGAGATGAGAAAGAGGAAAAAATTGAAGAAATGAAGGAATGCATACCAAATATGAGGTGTATTGGCTAGTTTTGTGTGTCAACTTGACACAAGCTGAAGTTATCACAGAGAAAGGAGCCTCCCTTGAGGGAATGCCTGCATGAGATCTCAATTAGTGACCAAATGTGGGAGGGCCCATTGTGAGTGGTGCCATCCTTGGGCTGTTAATCTTAGGTTCCATAAAAAAGCAAAGCTGAGCAAGTCAGTGGGAGCAAGCCAGTAAGTAACATCTCTCCATCAGCCCCTGCTTCCTGACCTGCTTGAGTTCCAGTCATGACTTCCTTTGGTGATAAACAGTAATGTGGAAGTGTAAGCTGAATAAACCCTTACCTTGCCAACTTGCTTCTTGGTCATGATGTTTGTGCAGGAGTAGAAACCCTGACTAATACAGCTGGATAAAACCAAATTATTTGAAGTTCAAGAGCTTTGCAATTTGCATACAAGTGCAAAGTCAACCTTGAAGGCAAGTGGATATTAATAATTCAGCATTGTGAAGAATTATTAAAGATAAAGGTAACTCACTAATGCTTAGTAGAATGCTAGCCATTGAGGAGAATATGTGTGTCTACACAACATTGCTTAATTCATACTCTTAGAATCAAAGTCCAATAAAATGAAAATTATGTCCTCGTGTATATATTTGGAAACTTTAAACATTGTTACCAAAAACACCCAAAAGAATAAACAAAACCAAACAAAACCAAAAACAAACATCAACGAAAACAGAGTTTCAAATGAAATGAGCTAAATAAAAAATAAACATGGATTTTCATGTCATTTTCCTTTGTTCTATTCATCATGTCATTTTCCTTTGTTCTTTTTGTTCTTTTCATTATAAGACATTGAAAAGTAATGTAAGAACTCACGGAAATTCCATAATTACATGAGTCTTTCTATACCCAACTTTGTTCTCTCAAACCACAAAACTCTGAGAAAGCAAATGATGTGACACTGGCCATCTCACTTCACATAAAATTATTTATCCAAAAAGAGGAATAGATTTTTTTACCCAGCTCTTAGGCAAGCATTCCTGAGGGAACTGAGTTTGGCTCCCTATTGATGAGCCTAGACACCTCTGGCACTGTCACTCATACTGATATAAGTAGATACCATTATTTTCTTTTCTTCTATAGAGTCAATATATAAAGGAAAGAGAAACAAATTAAACAAGAAGATTCATGCATCAGTTCAGGATGCATGAATTAAGTTGAAAACATAACTCCTTTAATACCCCATTGGTTAAGGCTAAAGCTGGGGGAGGGGCTGCCAGGTCTCATGGCTAATAGCCTATGTCTAAATGTCAAACACGGAAGATATTTAGAATACTAATTGGATAATTTCCACACAGTATAGAGGCAAAGTATACAAGAAGAAATAAAATCTGGGAAGAAATGTCTACATCACGTGTAGATTGCTTCATCTGGTCCTCGTTCATGTACTGATATCATTCTTCACATAATTCAATGTGTTCCAAACATCAGACATTACTATTTCCGTGTGACTATTGGTATACAATTATTTTGGTACTCCATTAGTCCTTTATACCTATAAATACACTTTTTAGTCTTCTGACATTTTCCTCTGAACATTTTTGTCAAAGGCCCTGTTGCCTTGATATTTAACTGGACATAGATGATACTCTATTTTTAATCCACCAAACACAAGCACATATCTATGTACACATATATTAAACAAAGCTGACTCTATAACACAAAGCAGTTGTGGGCTTACTTCCCAGGATGTCAAGAAGTTAAAAACAATGTATACATATATGTAATATATATTGGATTTCTCACAATAAAGTGCTTTAAATGTAACAACTAAGTCATTTCCTACTTCTTTTTCTTCTTGCTCATATATCCTTTGGATTCTGAAGTTTTTTGATTACTCACTTGCCATGCAGTTACTTAGAGCTAATTATAAATACTATGTAAAGTGATTATAAATCTTCCTCCTATTTCAAGCTTTCTTTCTAATCTCATTCAAATGTATCCTCATGGGTCAATTAAGATAAATTGTTTATTTGTACAGTGATAAAGTACATTTAGTTTATCAAGTAGTGGGGGGAGGGGAAATGGAAAAGCTCAGCTGATAGAAATGGTTTCTGTGTACAATAAGTTAAATATTATGGAAATAGTGCTGATGATTTGTAATGATGTAACCGTAATCAATACCACTGAATTGCCTATTGCAAAAAGAAAACATATTTATTTATATTTTTGTTTATATAGCCTATAAATTAGTAAGTTCCATGAAAGGAAAAGTACAGAAAATTCCTCTGCTTAGGTTTGTGTGAGGTTGATAGACATAAAGATTCATCCCATGTAACTGTGCCCCAGGATTATGTTATAGGATGAAAATTTTTTCCCTCCTCCTCCAAATAGTGTTAAGGTCTCCCACCTTTTCTTTCTCTAGGAGCACAGTGCCCTTTGTCTCTAAAACACCCTCTAGGTATCCACATCCATGTCTCCTAGATGGACAATGAGAGAGAGAGAGAGAGAGAGAGAGAGAGAGAGAGAGAGAGAGAGAGAGAGAGAGAGAGAGAGAGACTTTGCTTTAGAATGAAAGCTCAGGCTTCATGTAACCTCTGTGAGTGACATAAGGACAACCCGAACAGCTCTGGGACCTGTGTAGAATCTGATTCAGTAAACATTACGTCTGCATATATGTCCATGGGTTTCTCTACATAAATATGGGGTTCAATCTGGGTGTCCTCTAAAATAACACGTAAACTATATCCTTTTCTAGACACGGTTCTACATTTTCAAGTGATGTTTATAGGAAACATGGAGTGACTTAGTTACCAATTAACAGTATCCAAATTAAAAAGAGTAACCTGTAATGATAAAATTGAGGAAGGATTAAAATCTAATTCACCCATAGGTGTGTGGGAGCCAAAACCATCAAATGGAAAAAAGATAGCATTTTCAGCAAATGGTGCTGGTTCAACTGTAGGTCAACATGTAGAAGAATGCAGATCTATCCATGCTTATCACCCTGTACAAAGCTTAAGTCCAAGTGGATCAAGGACCTCCTCATCAAACCAGATACACTCAAACTAATAGAAGAAAAACTAGGGAAGCATCTGGAACACATGGCACTGGAGAAAATTTCCTGAACAAAACACCAATGGCTTATGCACTAAGATCAAGAATCGACAAATGGGATCTCATAAAACTGCAAAGCTTCTGTAAGGCAAAGGACACTGTGGTTAGGACAAAATGGCAACCAACAGATTGGGAAAAGATCTTTACCAATCCTACAACAGATAGAGGCCTTATATCCAAAATATACAAAAAAACTCAAGAAGTTAGACCAGGGGAGACAAATAACCCTATTAAAAATGGGGTTCAGAGCTAAACAAAGAATTCACAGCTGAGGAATGCCGAATGGCTGAGAAACACCTAAAGAAATGTTCAACATCTTTAGTCATAAGGAAATGCAAATCAAAACAACCCTGAGATTTCACCTCACACCAGTGAGAATGGCTAAGATCAAAAACTCAGGTGACAGCAAATGCTGGCGAGGATGCAGAGAAAGAGGAACACTCCTCCATTGTTGGTGGGATTGCAGACTGGTGCAACCATTCTAGAAATCAGTCTGGAGATTCCTCAGAAAATTGGACATTGAACTGCCCAAGGATCCAGCTATACCTCTCTTGGGCATATACCCAAAAGATGCCCCAACATATAAAAAAGACACGTGCTCCACTATGTTCATAGCAGCCTTATTTATAATAGCTAGAACCTGGAAAGAACCCAGATGCCCTTCAACAGAGGAATGGATACAGAAAATGTGGTACATCTACACAATGGAATATTACTCAGCTATCAAAAACAATGACTTTATGAAATTCGTAGGCAAATGGTTGGAACTAGAAAATATCATCCTGAGTAAGGTAACCCAATCACAGAAAAACACACATGGCATGCACTCATTGATAAGTGGCTATTAGCCCAAATGCTTGAATTACCCTAGATGCCTAGAACAAATGAAACTCAAGATGGATGATCAAAATGTGAATGCTTCACTCCTTCTTTAAAAGGGGAACAAGAATACCCTTGGCAGGGAATAGAGAGGCAAAGATTAAAACAGACACAGAAGGAGCACCCATTCAGAGCCTGCCCCACATGTGGCCCATACATATACAGCCATCCAATTAGACAAGATGGATGAAGCAAAGAAGTGCAGGCCGACAGGAGCCGGATGTAGATCGCTCCTGAGAGACACAGCCAGAATACAGCAAATACAGAGGCGAATGCCAGCAGCAAACCACTGAACTGAGAATAGGACCCCGTTGAAGGAATCAGAGAAAGAACTGGGAGAGCTTGAAGGGGCTTGAGACCCCATATGTGCAACAATGCCAAGCAACCAGAGCTTCCAGGGACTAAGCCACTACCTAAAGACTATACATGGACTGACCCTGGACTCTGACCTCATAGGTAGCAATGAATATTCTAGTAAGATCACCAGTGGAAGGGAAGCCCTTGGTCCTGCTAAGACTGAACCCCAGTGAATGTGATTGTTGGGGGAGGGCTGCAATGTGGGGAGGATGGGGAGGATTAGGGGATGTTTACCCGAAACCGGGGAAAGGGAATAACACTCGAAATGTAAATAAGAAATACTCAAGTTAATATAATAATAAAAAAAAAAAAAAAAAAAAAAAACTAAGTCACCCGCCCATGAGAAGAGACTGGATTTTCTGGTTACTGACATTTCTTTAAAATTTTCTATCAGCATGATTCCAAATTGGATTCCAAAATATCCGTGCAAAGAAACTTGAAGGAGATATGATGGCACATTCTCTCTTAAAGTGTATGTTTCTATTTGATATTTTATTTTTATCTTCTGTTGTGCTACAAAGAAAAACCTAGGTTTCAGATAAAGAAATACACAAAGTGAAAGTAATTCAGCAAGCCAATTCTGGTTTTGTAAATTTTGAGCCAAGACCAAAACTTGTCTAGCACGCACTCTTGACCAATATAGTAGTCATCTTTTCTTACTGTTCTAGATGGGGACTGAGTTTCATCTTTTGATGGGCATTTGTCTTCAAACCCTGATGCTATATAACTTGGGTTATGTATCAATATATAACTTGGGTCAGTATATAACTTGTGTCAGATCAGGAAATAGGAGTTCTTGCTGGCCTTTCCACCTTAGAAGAAAAAAATTTAGGTACCTTTGATAGGAAAACAAACAACAAACAAGCAAAATTTCTCTGTGTGAAACAGTTAGTGAGATTAGATTCTATTTATATCAAATCAAATAGAGCAAACGTAAAAAACAATTTACCATTTATAATAAATTGATCTTTGCTGTTTTTAAGAAAATATTTTAGGAGGAAACCTATTATACATTTTAGGTCACAAGTGCCTTCTAATGGGAATTCACTCTCAGTATTATTAATGTTTGGCATTTAGGGAAAATGAAGTTAAAGTATTAGAAACACAAACAGCAACTCTTGTGAGATGAGATGAAAATCAAGCCCATTCTCTCTCCAATCAGAACATGGAGTGACTTAATTAGAAATTGATAGTATTCAATCTACATTAAGTTACTGTGAAGTGGATTAACCTGTAATGATAAAATGGAGGCAACGATTAAAAGTCTAAATGATGTGGTAGAACTCACTGAATAACATATGCATCTTTCACATAGGAGTTTAATAAAAAGGTCACTGAGAGAGCCAAGAATTTTTCTAATTCTCTACCTTTACAGAAATTAAGGATTCTGCATTTTGAGCTTTAATTTCTTTCTTTCTCTCTTTCTTTCTTTCTTTCTTTCTTTCTTTCTTTCTTTCTTTCTTTCTTTCTTTCTTTCTTTCTTTCTTTTTCTTCCTTCCTTCCTTTCTTTCTTTCTTTCTTTCTTTCTTTCTTTCTTTCTTTCTTTCTTTCTCCCTTTCTTCCTTCATTTATTTCGTTCTTTTTAAATAAAAAGAAATACTTCACAGTTGTAGAGATTGTAGAAACTATGTTCTTCACAAACCAGCATACAAACACTGTGTGAAGACACCATTCTGCTGTTCCGTGACATGTCACATGAGATTAAATGTGCCATTTTCCACTTATGATGTCTTATTGGTGAGGGGATAGGAGGAGATTCCTTGACAGAAGCCAGACAGCCAGACAGAATGGCCATTATTGGTTAATAAAGATGGTAAGCTTCCAAGTTTGCGGGCTCATTTCTTCCCTCTGGACAAAAGCCTGGCATCTTAAGACAAGTGCCTTGTGGTCTGTCCTCCCAACAGACCTCGTGGTGATGGATTGGCTCAATAATTCAAGGCCATTTCAGTAAATGTTTATTAAACAGTTGTGGGGCAATCATCCATCCTGTCTTTCTTCAAACTGACCTTCCCTATATAAGGGAAGTAAGTCCATTCAACCCTCAAGAGGAGAATAGAGTTTTGCTTCCCAATTGCCCCCTCTGTCTTTGCAGAGGGTCTTTTTTACCTTGTATCTGTAGCAAGTCTTTGTTTCCTCACCCTAATACATTCCTGTTTTCAACTGCTGATTCTGCCTGGTCCTATTAGTAGTGTTCAAAAATTCTCTCCTGATTCTCTAGTACAAGATTTTTTTTCCCGCTTTTAGCTTTTCAACTGTCAGAGAAAACAAACCTTATCAGACACCTAGTTAATATTGGCAGGTAGAAAGTCGGATATTTGAAGCCTTTCTGACTTCATGTATTTCAATAATTCAGTCTGAAGTTCTAATACACACCTTCCTAAGTAAACTTCGTGGCTTATGTCCTTTATAGTCCTCTCATATCCATATTGCATGCTACCTTCCCACTCTAAAAAAAAATTGATTGTTTTTGATATCTAATTTTTAGGTGGTCTTTTCACTTTTGTGTGATTTCTTTTAGTGGTGCTAATGGTCTAAGCCTTAACGTTATACCATCTAGAAAATGCCCTAACAGTGAGTTGCGTCTCCAGCCCTTAGGTGATGGTTGTAGTTTGTAGTATCTTACCTTCGGTTGGTTCTTCTGTCCATTTCTGTGTTTCCTTCCTACACTGTTCATTTGTTTTCTGTTTTGTTATTTCTTTCATGCTATTTAAAACCCAATATCCAAATGCATTGACACCTTTCTTCTTCTGTCCGCTGTGCTTGTTCCTGTTCTACCTTGAGGAAGCTGACCCATGACATCTATCTTTTTTTTCTGTGCTTATCTCACGTCCTCTCCTCTTCAAGATCCTTGTAATTACCAAAGTACTTCCTTTGGAAGACCACCTTCTGCAAGCTAAAAATTCACCAATGGATAGCATAAACCAGGAAGTCGTTGCTGATCATTTCAGGAAAACAGATGGCTGCCAGGAAATAGCACAGCTGCTCCTCAGTAGAAAGAAAACAATTAAAAAAAAAAAAAGTTTTTTTACTTTGCAATTCACAGTCCATGGATGCCCCAAAGGCATAGACTCTTAGACACTAGTGGCACTGGGTCACCGAAAGTTGGCTTTGTTTGAAATGTTACTTTAGTGAGCTGTTTCTTCTGAGAAAAGGCCAGTTCCTTCAGTCTTAGATTTCCTTTTATAAATAATTCATGAGCTTTTTTTGAAGAGCGTCCGCCTTCCTCCAATTTCCCCTGTTCTCAATATGCTGTGTTAGTTTGCTGTGTTTGCTACAGTTGAAGTTTTAGATTTTCATGTCAACCTGTCTTTGACTCAGTGGGTCTATGAGCAGCAGTTTACAAGTTTGAGTGGCCAGTACTTATTTTGGAGGTTGAGGCTGTCCCAAAATCTAAAGGTAACGGTACACAGAACTGTGCCAAGTAACTAATGACTGCTTCTGATTTCTCCTGATCTCATCCATCTCATACCCTTTCCACCATCGGCCTCCTGGAGCCATTTTCATTTTAACTGCCACTTATTCCGGATGGTTCAGTAATTGCCTGGGAATAGCTGTCGTTACATTGGTTTATATCTTTGAATCTGAACCTTCTTGTATGCCTCCTTTCTTTGCTTTTTTAACTCCCAAGTAGTGAAAACACTGGCTTGTGCATAGGTAACAGCAGAGGCAAACAAAGGCTATGCTTGGCTAATATTTAATAGAGCTACCTTTTCATGTCCATTTTTAAGTCAAAGTGTACAAGTAAATAGTTAGCACTCTTATGCATTAGACAAAGTTAGCTTTGAAAGCTAGCAAGTCACTTATTCCCTGTATCAGACAAAGCTCAACTGGATATGGTAAACTTTTATAGACATGTCCATGCCAGGAAAGGTTGATCATTTCCTCCTCCTTTGAGCAGTGTCATCAAGTCTCTGGCTGCATTTGGCTTGCTGTCAACAGCAATAGAGATGCTACAGATAAACATAAATAGTACCTTACACACAAGGAATCATTATGGGAAGCTGCCCCAGTTTCTTGCTTATTGTTTTCATGGCTTTACAGAAACTCCTGGTTTTATAGTCCTTGTTTCTGACCAGTGACGATAGTTTAAATCCTAGGGACACAGCAGCTCAGAAGGCTCTTAAAGCTCTTGCTCCAAGCAAGCAGCAATTGATGCCAGAACTGACACCTTTCAAGATGGAATGAAGAGGCTCCGGGGCTTATGTGGAGAGAACAATGTTTACTAGGATCCTGAAGGATTCACTGGAACCATGAAACAAAGAAGCTTGAGACAGAAAAAAAAAAAGAACTGGTGCAAACAGAAAGGAATGTCATTTAATACTTACCTAAATGAATCGGAAAAAAATTTGAAGGAAAAATGAAGGTATGACTGCAATAAATAGACTCACTGCAAAGCATGACAGCGATACAACCATTCATTCCATACTGATACATTGTGTCCATCGCCTGTAGAATGATGATATTGAGGAGAGCTGCACATGCTGGAGATTAAGCACATATATGAAATTGCTATAGTTTCTACTCTTTAAACAAAGGCATTTCTTAAATTAGGTGTTCAATGTACTTTTTAGCATATAGGGTTTCCTTTCCTTTCTCATTTTTTGGGTTCTACCAACATTCTCCCTTAACTCCCTGCCTCTCAGTTTTGCTGCTGTACTCTTTAACCCAAGTATTCTCTCTTCTACTTTGTTCTTGTTTCCCAGACCACCCACTCCCTTGAAGCTTTTTCCACGAACCATAAGGGCCACTTTTCCCCCCTGATCTTTGCCAACATTTACTCCCTATGCGTTCATATTTAAAGATGGGGGGGGTGGATTAACATTGGAACTTTCTTTAAAAGAAAACACAATAATTGTTTTCTCCAGTCTATGATACATTCATTAAAATAATCTTTTCTGCCTCCTGTGCCCAAATTAGATTAATCACATTAAACATTATTATATATTACTTTTTTTTTTTTGGATAACTTAGATTTCTGGATAGTCTGAGAATCCCCATAGATGGCTGCTGACTTTCCTACCCTCCAGCCCTATACTCATAGGAATCTAATAAGAGAGACAAAGTTTTGTAAGCTATAGGACTCATTTGTTTAGGGTAGGTGTTTGTTCTGTGTTAGTGGAAGAACGAAAATGACTCTGTAGTGGTGGAGGTAGAATTGAAGTTAATACAGAGTGAAGCATAATCAGAAACTCATGGAGGGTAATTTACATCCAGGAGTTCCTTCCGCATTAATCTTCCTAAGTTACATTGAAACAGACAATTGAAGATGATAGATTAAGCATAATATAACAGAACCTAACTCTTGTCTCTCTCAAGCAATCCTTTTTAAATTACTGGGTAATTGTAATTTTACAGTGTGAGATTTCATGAATTTATTTTAAGAGTAACTGCTAATGAAACTTAAGAAAATTAGATTCACAAGTTAGAGTTAATACTTAAACTTGCAGGATTATACCCTGCTGGGTTAAAAATGATTTGGTTAAGGCTGGTGAGAAAACATTTTATCTTATCTGTCTTTCCACATAAAGTTAGGAGTTCTAACAAATACAAATACTTTTTTTTAAACTTATTTTTGTTCTTAAATGTATTTTCATATAAATATCAATGTGGTGATGAATAATTTTGAATGACTCAGATTATACAACATTCAGAGAGATGATATTTAAGACTATTGTTTTAAAAATGAGACCATTTAAGAAAACAGACACTTCTTTATAAACCAGCATCGACTTGAAACCTTGGACTGTCGGTCCCCAGCTAAAAAAAAAAAAAAAAAAAAAAAAAAAAAAAAGAACCAGAAACCTTGGACTGCATGCAGCAAGATTTGGATATGTAGGAAGTTCCTTGATGATTTCCTTGTTAAAAAAGTAAAATCACAGAGCATGATTGTATGTCCATTCTTCTGTGCATAGAAACTATAAAGCGTTTTTATGTACTCCTATTATCAGAAAAATATCAATTTGAACAATTTTTTCTGATATAGACACAGCTCAAACACATCACCACTTCAAAAGGCAGTGTACTGGAGAATGTTCCTTTGTGTGGAAATGCTGAGCATAAAAATAACTCAACTACTACATAGTTTCAAATGATAAAATATTAATGTCTAGTAAACAAATGGAGAAAAATTTCAATCTCATTCACCAACAAAAACATCCAAGTGAAAACTACATCGAGATTTCATCTCCTTATCTTCCTTCAGAATTGTAATCATTGAGAAAACAAAACAAATGCTGCTGAGGGCAAGGATGGAGAAGGAGACCTCCTACACTGTGCATTGGGGAGTAAACTATTCCAGCTACTGTGGAAGCTAAGATTTCCATAAAAAAAATGATATCTACCGCTTGACCTGACTCCTGGATTTCACTGACTGTACATCGCAGACACCTGCTCGTCAGTAAACACTGAATCACTGCAGCACGATTATTCACAATAGCTAGGTTATAGAACCAACATAGGTGTCTAATGGCAAAGGAACAGATAGGGAAATGTGATGACAAAGGAACAGATAGGGAAAATATGATATATAAAATGGGGTATATAGTCACAATAGAATGCTTTCCTTTTACCCATAAAATAAAATTGTATCATTTATAGGAAAATGAATGCTGCTCAAAATAAAAGTATTAGTTAAATTAAGATGTCCAATATCACATATGACTATATGGCATAAAGGATTAGGTGGAAGATTTAAGTAGAACTAACTGGAATGAGAGGTCAAGAAAGGGAACAGGAAGGTTTCCAGGAGGCACATTTTCAATATAATGTGTAGACTTATGTGATGGTGTCCGCATGCAATATACTACTATTGTGCACAATAACTAGGTACAAAGAAAAATTTCAATTTCATACTTGCTTCCAGTAATGTAAAAAACCAGGTGAGCGACCACAGGTTGTTTCTTTAATTCCTAATTCAAGGATCCTCAGGTGAAATTTCTAATCCCTTTCAATAAGTTAAGCACAAAAAAACTTCCATAATGACTCAGAATATTGGAAAGATCTGGGCAGGTGGGAGCAACAGTCCCATTTTCTGCTTTAGTAAATGGGTTCTTTTCTCTGTGCTTAGACCCAGCAATGAAACCTGGAAATGACAATGAGTTCACACTGTGTCTAATGTTTCTGGTAGTAGTAGAATTTTATATGTCCAAAACATCTCCCTCTAATAATCATATCTGCTTGCAAAAAAGAATCAATGGATTTTCAGAGTGAGGAACTTCATTGTAAGTGGATATTGGATGAACAAACACGAATCTTGTGTGCTAAGAAAAGAGCTACAACTTCCGCCCTTAAATGAAGCTCAGAGGAGATCCCATGTTCTTTGTGGAGTAAAGGACTTATTTTGGCTACATGTGGTTTGGCTAAAGTGGTAATAAATAAGAAAGAATGCCAGAATTTTGATATAAAATATCTCCAAATGTCTGATATATTTAAAGCTTGGTCTTTTTTCCATGGGAAGCAGTAACCCACATGAAGATGGAACCTAGATGAAGTACGTTTGCTTACTGGGGTCGCACCTGGAAGAGGTTTCTGGAAACCCACCCCTTCCTTTCAGTCATCGTTTCCGGGCTGACATAAAATGAACAGGCCCATCCACAGCACACCCCTCTCATGACGTTTGTGTTGCCATAGATTAAAAGGAATAGGCTAATGACCATAGACTGAAACCATGATACCAAGTCACATTAAGTTTCTATGTCTCTGTCTCTGTCTCTCTCTGTCTCTGTGTCTCTGTGTCTTTCTTTCTTTGTCTTTCTTTCTCTGTCTCTCTCTCTCTGTCTGTCTCTGTCTGTCTGTCTGTCTGTCTGTCTGTCTCTCTCTCTCTCTCTCTCTCTCTCTCTCTGAATCTCAGTTAGAAACATACAAATGTGGACCATAAATGCAGACTTACATGTCCAATAAATGCAGACTTACATGTCCAATAAAGAGAGATGGATTACTACAATGCATAGAGGCCAATGAAGGCTATGTGGAAACTCATATGCATACATACTTCTCTTCCCATTCTTTTGCTTAATGCTTTCACTTAAATCCTGTGAAGATTTGTTTTTGATACTAGTCCCTTTATTATTTCTCCAAATGTAATTCTAAAGGACCAGCTAATCAGTGTTTATTTCTCCTGTTCTTTATTTCCCTTTAGATCTTATTCTTTCTCCTTCCCTCTCTCTATACATACCTCTTCTATCTCAGCTAACAGTTTCATAGGCATGTTGTAAATCAATCATTTCAAGCTCAACTTGTACCGTTCATATCTGGAAGGCTGACATTTAGTACTTGCTCTGGACCCAAACATCAAATTGGGTGCTTCATATTAAAATTACTAACTTATCAACAAATCTTGAATATTTTCAAGAAACTTGTCTGCAATAGGAGAACCATGCATATAGAGACTGGGCTAGACCCTGACCCCAAGTTCCCATCAAAGTTAGAAGACACTTAATAACATTGACAATCAGGAACACCTTCTTGCTGTACAGTGGTGTTCCCCTGGCTTCAAATCCTCAGCAGCATGGGCTAAGGTTAATCTTTCAGTCTTAACCATTCTGATGGGTGTAAGATAGAACCTCAGAGTTGTTTGGATTTGCATTTCCCTCATGAGCAAGGGCTTTGAACCTTTATTTAACTGCTTATTGGGAATTCAAGATTGTTCTGCTGAGAATTCTCTGTTTAGATTTGTACCTCAGGTTTTAACTGGGCTATTTGGGTTGTGGGTGTTTAACTTCTTGAATTCTTTGTGAATTTTGGATAGTAGCCCTCTGTCAGACATGGGGTTGGGGAAGATCCTTTCCCAATCTGTGGGCTAAATCTTGACAAAATAATCTTAAACTAAAACGCACATGGCAGAGGCCACAGAGAAGCAGGAAAGAAACCTATTTATATGTTTATGCACATGTAAACAAAAGTGAAAATTTAATGACTCTCCACACATGAAGAATGTGTCTCTGCACATGTGGAAATGTGAGCAGATTCCTGAAAAAAAAAAAAAGTTGTGTCTGCAAAGAGTGATTCAGTATTTAGGGCTTCAGTACCTTGGAGAGATTGGGAGGTTACAGGTCCAGATGTTTATGTTGCCTTGGGCTAGGTTTAGTTCCCAGACAGATATTACTTGCCCAATTCTCTGTTAGAACAATCTGTGTGATTAAAAGGTAAACACATGGGGGGACCCACGACTCCAGCCACATGTGTAGTGGAGGACATCATTGTCCAGCACCAACAGGAGGAAAAGCCCTTGGTTCTGTGAAGGCTTGTTTCCCCAATGCAGGGTAATGCCAGGGTGTTGAGGTTGGAGTCGGTGGGTGGGAGTGGCCGCGTCCACGTAAAGGAAAGGGAAGGGAGTATGGGAGAGGAGGAGAAAGGGGATGACATTTGAAATGTAAATAAATAAAATAAAATATCCAAGTAAAATTTAAAAATTTGTAAATACATTGAAATCTATTACCTATGTAGACCACTAGCTTCCACCAATTCAAATGCTGTGAATGCCATCAAATAGCACCATGAACCTGAACAAAGCTTTCCTTATTCTGCTATAACGTCTTTCCTAATTTACACTTCAATGTATCTTGGACATTCCTTGAATTAAGACTTTGTTCTGTAACAATAACACTTCATGAACCTGTTCACATTAGGACATGGAATTTGAGATATCTAAAACTCTCTTTGGCCAGTCAAAAGGGCTCCAAAATGATTTCTTAGTCCCTATAAAAGAAGAGGATTATTTGCTTCAATCAATGTATCCACGAAATGCATAAAATTTCATTCTCACAAGCGATATGCCCCTTTCTCCTTTCTCAAAATTGAAATGAGTAACAATTCTAGAATAGTAGGAAGTGCCAATGAGGCCAACGTGAGCATCTCTGAATTCACTGGTGTTTATGGCTACTATTTGCTGGTCAACGCTTCTCAGCTGCAGTTCAAATCAAAGCTCAATTCTAAGCACAACACCATGAAAGCCAGGTGGAAGGTTCAAAGCCATCCTGAGCTCTCTTAGTACCAAGCCTGTGAGTCCTAAATCATCCTGTTCATGCCAATACCTATACAAATGCCCAACTTCAAGCATGCTTTTGCTTCTCTTGACTTCAATCATAGCTGTGAGTTCTATTGTGGTGTGAAGATGTTAGCGGGAAGCTACTAGAAACAACCACTTCATAAGTTTTAAACTGCATGCTGTTCTGACTACCGTCAGGGGTCTGGCACCAGTCTCCCCAAACCAGTCTGGCAGGTGATCTTTCCTCTGTCCATCTGCCTAGGATATATAACTCACTACTTGGGTAGTCTGTCCAGAGTCACCTACAGTCATCAGATTTGCTCTTTTGATATTAGAGTGCCTCTATCCCCCCCCCGAAAAAAAAAGAAAAAGGAAAAAAAACAAAAAGAAAAGAAAAATAAACCCCTCATTTTACTTAAAGTAAGATCATTGCCCCACTATCAGGAAGAGTGATATTGTCAATTATGTAAGATAGAGAAGTTGTAAAAGGCTTCCCTTTAAAAAAGGTGGAAATTCTCCACTCAATAAGGAAGAAAATAGATCTGAGACAATGCAATATTGTATTAGAAACTATATTCAAATAATTTTGATTGCCATGCTTCACTTCAATTATTTTGTTATTATTTATTATAGTGTAGCCCTCACTATGCTAAATTTCAAAGCTAAAATTTATTACAGAAAATGGTATATGTAGACTTCAGTGCATCAATAGCTTCAGATATGCCCTAGAGTTCTACAATTCTTCTGTAGCAAATAACAGGGACTTCCTGTATTTGAAGAAGCAACAAATACTTTAGGAAGCCAGCTGTCACACATGGCTAGACCTAAGAATATCACTTGGCTCAGACCCTGAGGTAAGCCTCCTCCTTCTCTTAAGTAAACTTTGAGAATTTCATCCCTCTTTATTACTCTTAACAGTAAATAAGGTTTTTAATTAAATAGGCCCAAGGCCAAGTACACTGTACTATATCTGCCCAATGTATTAAAAAATATAAAATCATCTCATACATGATAAAACACAGTTTCCTACCCTGTAAAGAGTCTGTACTATAGAAGATGTCTGGGAGCTCAGAACAGCAGATCCTTTTAGAAAACATCAACCCATGGGCCAGGAAAGAGGAGAAACTGTGCAAGGCACATGTAATAAGAACAGGAGTCAAGTGGTTAAGTTCCGTGGGAAAGAACATGGCCATAACCCCACAGAGCACTCTGATAGCTATGCTTCAGCTCCTGCAGTCTCACTCTCTAAGCTCAAAAGCACATGGATGGTGCACTGCTTTTAGAAACTGTGCTTCATTTACCCCTCCCATGATTTTTCTCTGACCAGCCCATCGTGGTTGCAGAAGGGGAACAGGGTAGTCCATAGAGCACGGCAACATGGCCTTCTGTTTACGATCGCATAGGTCTGCTCTTCTTGCTTAGTCTTAGGCATGTTGAAGAATAAGCATTTTCCTTTCCTGAATGAATCTAGGGCTGGCGCTTGACTGTGACCCTTCTCTTGGATGGTGGCAACTTAAGCAGCATCTTTCTCCTTTCTCCCAGTGGATGTGTTCCTCTGGCTAGATGGCTACAAGGCTTCCTCCATTACATTGACTTCAGAACCCCATAGCAAGGTTTTCTTTCCTCTCCATCGTCTGTTTGATGGAACAAGATGTGATGTTACCTTCCTCACTGGTTTCGAGGCACAACCTGGGACCAAGAGAGTAAGTACATACATAAAAATGTCTAGTTCTGTTGAATAGAAAGTGTTTTGAGGAACTAGGATAAAGCCTAGTGGAAGACAACTGTCATAGCATGCACCAGGATCAGGTGTCTGTATTCCTTCCTACATAGGACAGGGTCTCACATGTTCACGCAAACACAAAGAGATGGCGCGCACACACACACACACACACACACACACACACACACACACACAGAGAGAGAGAGAGAGAGAGATACAGAGAGACAGAGAGACAGAGAGAGACAGAGACAAAGGCAGACAGAGACAGAGACAGAGACACAGAGACAGAGACACAGAGACATATATAGAGAGACACAGAGACACAGAGACAGAGACAGACAGAGACAGAGATAGACAGAGACGGAGACAGAGACAGACAGAGACAGACACAGAGACACAGAGACAGAGACAGAGAGACAGAGAGAGGTTGTTTAGCATCAATTTTAAAGGCAGAGTTAGATTCCTGCAAAGATTTTCACCACATTAACTAGTTTCATATTATACTTCTTAGCTTAAACATATCTCAGTCTATTTGTATTGTTGATTCATTAACATAGAATTCAAAGCTTGTTATACTGCAACACGTTTCATCACATTTTATTTAATACATATGGGACTCCCATAAAGCACATGGCAACCTCGCTATACCTGAGTCAATAGACAGCCTGCCAGAAATTTTCTCAGAAGGAAGGTTAAATGGTGAAGTCACGAACAAAAGTATGTCAGTTTACAGTACGTCAGTTTGTAAGCTATTACTCTAAACAGATTGAAAAGGTTGCTTTTTAGAGTAAAATAGAAACAAGAAGACAGAGAATAATAGTCTTTCACCATCTCAGAGAAGAATCTTTATGTTTGACAAGCAAAATTTTCACTCTCTGGAAAGTCAGTGGATGACTGTAAAAATGCCACAGTTGACCTGGGAGTTAAAGAAAAATTTAGCAAAAAAAGTTCACTTTGCAAATAATGATATATGTTTAAAGATGGTCAACAGTGTGTTAGTAACGTCTCCACAATACTGTACTGCATGTCTCAATCATGTCACAACTTAGCTAAAATAGGCCAAAGAAAGATCTGATGTTCTTCTAGTGTTTAATTTGAAAAACTTAGAAATCTCTGGAAGATCTAAAGAAATGCACATTATAGTCTTCACAAAAATTCATTGGGGTTTCACACATTGGCACACTTAAAATTGTCTCATCAACCTGTATTTATGTTCCTACACTTCAGTCCTTTGCAATTCAGCATCTTCTAAAAATGAGAAAAATTCTTATAGATTAAATCACCCTGCTCACTAAAACTGACCATGTCTGGGTTCCAATGTGCTATCTGAAAGCAAAGTTATGCTTTAATTTTAAAAGACACACACACACACACACACACACACACACACACACACACACACACACACAGAGAGAGAGAGAGAGAGAGAGAGAGAGAGAGAGCCAGGCATGTTGGCACATAACTTTAATCCCAGCAATTGTGAGTCTGAGTCCAGCCTGCTCTACAAAGCAAGTTCCAGGACAGCCAGGGCAATACAGAGAAATCATGTCTTGATTAAATAAAAAAATATTAAAGAACAAAACAAAACACAAACATCATATAATTTCTCTCTAGGTGGAGTTTGGGATGCTAAAGGGAGGCTGTTGGTGAGCAAGAAGATCAATGGGAGAGGTGAGAGTAGACAAGAAAGGTCGTGAGGGTTTTAATATGAGTAACATACAATGAATAATGCATATGAACATGACATAGTGAAATCCGTTTTTGTACAAAAACTCAAATACATAATTTGCTCACTGTAGAACTAGGTTACAGAGTGCCTGGCTTCATTCAGGCTCCTTAATCTTTTCTGGAAAACAGTCTTTTAGCATGTATGTTTCTTATTCGGCATGGACTGAAGTTATGTTCTTCATGCCATTGTCTATTACGGAGCTTTGAGACCATCTGACTAGAGGATTGCCCCACTTTCTGTCATTTCTCAGTGCTTTATTTAGGATTACTTTTAAGTTAAGCCACTATAGCAAGAATGCTTCCAAGTGACACTGAGCATTTCTCACCGGGTGATATCAAAGGCAGGCAATGCCAGGTCTTCCTGCCCTGGATGATCCTCACCTCAATCATTTAGCTAAGATGGTGACAGTGAAATAGAGAGAGATTTATTGTTTAGCCTCCTAAAGCCTTACTATTCTGAGCTTCCCTGATTCCGCACAGAGCTCTGACCGCTCAAATTGCCTGCTTGTCAGTGTCCAGACCAGACTCTTGATTCCTTGCTCTGTTGGATGCATAGAAATGTTTAAATATTTTAAGCTCATAAGCAACAATAGGGGCTCTGGCATGTCACATCCTCTCCCATTCCTTTTAAAGACAATGTACTTTTGACATATCCTCAATACTAACATTTAAGTGCTCGATAAATTGATATAATCTGGATTTTTCTTCCTTCTTCTATACTTCCCTGTAAGCTTCAAAAAATTATGATGAATAGAAACCACTTCTGGTTCATTTCATTAATTCCATTGCAACAATTATAGCTTCTAATGTCCCTATACTTTTAAAGTTCTGTTCCCCTTTTATTGTTATATAGCTTCATCATTGTATATTTCCATCCACCTCTTTAATTTTGTTCAATGTGTATTTTAGAATTTTTCTGTTGTTTCCCCTTAAATAGTGGTTATATTCACGTTTTAATTCCTAATTTTAATTCAGAGAATATATGTATATTTCCCTCGCTCTCTATCTTTCATTAACATGTGAGTTATAAAGAGTTTTTCATGAATACATGGCTTTTTTTCCTGTGCCAGGCTCCACTAGGCTGTATTTATTTATACTTCTTGCTGACATAACGTTACATTATTTGGTGCATTATTTCTCATGCGTATTTTCCATTCTCTGAGTCTGTCTTTAATTTTAAAATAGAATGTTGTATTTCATGTAATGTCTACTAAGTAACAGACACAAAGTAGATTTAGGACAACTCCTGAGAGTTCTCTCACTCCAGGCTGCTTACAATGAGTGCATGTCAATGGATGATGCAGAGTTCAGTAAGAAAGGTAGAGTGACTATAGACAAAGATATGGTTGTCCAAATGGCTTTCTAGGAACATAAGCAAGTATAAAATTGTTGTGTTTTTGATATTCTAATTATGCATGCATGTATGTTAGTGTGTGCATGTGCTTTTGTGTGTGTGTGTGTGTGTGTGTGTGAGTTTCTGTGTGTGTGCTTTTGTGTGTGTGTGTGTGTGTGTGTGTGTGTATGTTTATACCTATTTTAAATGCTGGGGGAAGAAGTGTTTGAGATGTAAAATATTAAGGTGTTTGGATAAGTACAATTATATTTTTTAAGGATAAAATGCAAATTTGATTTTAAAATTCATTCATTATTCAGATAACACAAACATGACAATTTATATAATGCTTTTAGTGTATTTATATTTGAGCCAAATGCAAGTTTTTAATTTCAGCCTTGTTTTAATATTAAAAAAGTATTCGGCTTAAGAATATTTCGTAATTTAGATTTTAGAGTTATTTATGTTTAATGAGAGTATATGGTTTGTATATATATATATGTATATCTATGTTTATATGGATTTAATAGCTATATCTAATTTATATCTGTGTGTGGGTGTATACACAGAGAAAAGTGAAATCTTGTACAACTCAAAAGTTAGTTAAGTATTGGTTCTAATACTGCCATAGGAATATTTCATAATGGGCATGATGCCGCACAAATAAGCATAAAGTATAAACGTAACTATTTAAAGTAAGGGACAGAAAGAATTACCTGGAACTCACAAATAAGTACTAGGCTTAAACATATACACTGACTCACGTAAGTTGATGTTTCTCTGGACACATGTATAGGTTTCTCCTAGAACCCACAGCCTTTCACTAAACACAGACAATAGTCACAGGGGTCGTAGGAATTTAAGGCTATTATAGACCTGAATGCTGCTCTGTTATTTGCACTCACAATTTTGACTTAAATATGGGTGTGACTATTTAAAATGGGAGAGAGAAGTAACTCTCTGGTGCTTAAAAACAAACGTCGGATGAGTTTACTGTTCCAAACTAATGAGTAGTAGACAGGAAAATCAGTCCTGAAATGAGTGTAATTCTCTCTTTCCATACCAGCCCCATAATCAATTAAATGCAGTATGATTTCTTCTTACAAATGAATGTAAAAGAAAAGTAATCTAGTTTTAAGGCATTAATTAATGCTCTAAAAGGGAAAAACATTAATGTTTTCCACATCATGAGAAGAGTTGTAAAATATTCTATTTTGTATATATTTGCTTTCACTGAACATGTGAGTGAAATGTGATGAAGTAAATATTGAATTTTATTGGTGCAAAGTTTTTACTATATTTAAAATAAATGCTAAAAGTCTCTACCACTGTTTAATATGTCTGTTTATTAACTAGTATCTGCCCTTCATATATCCTCATCTGTTTTCAACATTTTAATTGTTTAAACAATTGTTGTTTGACAATTTTGTACATATAGCCAATGAATTCTGATTTCTCTCTCTCTTGTTCCTCTTATGTTCCCTCTCATCACTATCAACACCACCCAATTTCTTGCCAAAAGCATTCCCAAGTTCATGACTTTGAGTTTGGTTTTGTTGCCAATTTAGTTTAACAAGGGCCATCTGTGTGACCATTGGATTGGAATTATCCACAGGAGCCTTGAAGAATCATCCATGGGTACAAAAACCAAAACAATGATTCTTCCTTAGCTGCATTAATCAACCATTAGCAAAATAGTCAGAAGTGAAGTATAGGAATGTCCTGGTCCCTCCCAGTAGTAAAATGTTGGACCATCCTGGTCCTGCTAATATCTGTGACTGGCTGTTAACACTCATTTTCATGCAGGCACAGTGCAGACATCTTCAGCTATTGTGAAGTGATGGCTGCAGTGGCTTTACCTCACCCAGGAGATAGAATTCTCAGCCCTTCTTCTAATCTTCTCACGCTTATGATTGTACCCACTTCTGCAGTATTTCCTGAGACTTAGAATGAATGACATTTCGTCTTATTTAGAGTTGAGCACACATTTGTTCCATATTCTCAGCAAGCAGTCATGAGTGCCAACATTCACCGTTGTTCATATGACATAGAAAATTTTCTGATTAAGACTGAGAGTAGCATGTAGCTATGGGTTTTAAGAAAAAAATGTCTAGAATGCATTCTAATGCTATATTTTTCTCAACAATGTTATTTAGACCCTCACCAAACACAACGGTATCTCCTCTCTTGGTTCATTGACCAGGTTTACAATTCTAAGCATGGATTCCCTTTTGTTGTGTTATCTAACCCCAAAACAGTAGCAGCACAATTGCACAAATGAGTTCATAATGATTATAGTGGATAAATATCCTGTTAGGGAAATATTCACTTCTTAAAGTAGGGAAAGAAAATCACATCCAGAAAATTTAAATATATGAGATTTAGGGAGATAAAATGTAAAACAATACATACACATGCTTTGTATAAAAGCTACTACTTGTTTTTGCCTTGTGGGAAATTAAATATAATACATCAAGGTAAACATTACAGTTATCTAAATTAAAGCTCAAGTATTCAATATCATAGCCAAGACTCTGTTACTTATTATTATTGAGAGTCATTTTTATTATTTTAAATTTGTATCAATTATTTTCATTCTTGTATCACTTTACATTCCTCTTTACTTAATAACCACACTTTTTGCAAGCTAAATGAATGTCAAACATATTGTTTTGCACATAATAAAAATAATATTATTACTGCCAAATATGTTGACAGGTACTTGAAATATGCAACTCAATTAAACTTTATATTACCATAATAAGCAGTCATCATCATATTCAATTTACATGTAGAGTTTAAATATCAAAGATAGTTAATCATTAAAATAGGGTTAAACATTTGTCCGTTTAAATCCAAGACCACTGCACTAAGAATCTCACAGTTCAATTAAAAATATTTCAAGTAAATATAAATTTTCATTGTTTAAATATCCAGTTGATATATTTACAGCATTCAGTGAAAGAGTGACTGAGGCTGTAGATACAACTAGTACGTATTATAGATTAGCTAGTTCTTATCAAGACACAAATAAAATGGCCAATTCCAGAACAAAAAATATGTTTAGATAAAAAGGAGTCCTACATCGCACACCAGTCCTACCCAGAGATAGTATGTCTTTTGAGAATGCTGACACAGCAAAGATCAAAAATGAGACACCACTGCTGCTTAAGTACCAGGCCCAATGTAACCTTCCCAGAGCACTCAGGACCAGGAACAGCAAGGGACAGAATATTTCTGGTTTCCTCCTGCACCCAGGGGTCACCCCGGGCCATAGCTATGCATACCCCAGTCCCACAATGCAGTCAAGTCCTGGGCAGAGAGAACAGGTCTAACATGAGTGCTGACACATGAAAGGTCATATGAGTGATGACACACCTAAGACCACAGACTTACAAGCTCACAGGAGGAACAAATCCCTGTCAGAGACAGCAAAACCAGCTAACACCAGAAATTACCAGATGGCAAGAGGAAAGCTTTTGAACATAGGAAACAGAAACCAAGGCTACTTAGTATCATCATAACCCAGTTATGCTACTATACCAAGCCCTGAATACCCCAACACAACAGAAAAGGAAGACTCAGATTTAAAATTATATCACATCTCATGATGATGAGTAAGGACACAAATAACACCCTTAGGGAAATATAGGAAAACACAGATAAACAGATCGAAGCATTTAAAGAGGAAACACAAAAATCCCTCAAAGAATTACAGGAAAAACACAACCAAACAGGTAAAGGAATTGAACAAAAGCACTCCAGATATAAAAATGAAAATAGAAACAATAAAGAAATCACAAAGGCAGACAACCCTGGAGATAGAAAACATAGGAAAGAGATCACGAAAAATAGAAACAAGCATTACTAACAGAATACAAGAGATAGAAGAGAGAATCTCAGGGCCAGAAGATAACACAGAAAACATTGACCCAATTCTCAAAGAAAATATAAAACACAAAAAACTCCTAACTCAAAACATCCAGGAAATCCAGGACACAATGAGAAGATCAAACATAAGGATAATAGGTATAGAAGAGAGTAAAGACTCTCAACTTAAAGGGCCAGTAAATATCGTCAAAAAATTTATAGAAGAAAACTTCCCTAACCTAAAGAAAGAGATGCCCATAAACACACAAGAAGCCTACAGTACTCCAAATAAATTGGACCAGAAAAGAAATTCCTCCAGTCACATAATAGTCAAAACACCAAACACACAAAACAAAGAAAGAATATTTTTAAAATAATAAGGGAAAAAGGTCAAGTAACAAATAAAGGCAGCCCTCTCAGAATTACACCAGACTTCTCACCAGAGACTATAAAAGTCAGAAGATCCTGGGCAGATGTCATACAGACACTAAGAAAACACAATATATACTTGGAGAAACCAAGATATTCTATGAAAAAACCAAATTCAAACAATATCTTCACACAAATCCAGCCATACAAAGGATAATAAATGGAAAACTCCAACAGAAGGAGGGAAACTATATCCTAGAAAAACCAAGAAAATAATCTCCTTGCAAAGAAACCACAACTTATGGGATACAATGCAGGCAGTGCTAGTAGGAAAATTCATAGCTCTGAGTGACTCCAAAAAGAAACTGAAGACCTTCTACACAAGCAGCTTGACAAAACACCTGTTAGCTCTAGAATAAAAAGAAGCAAATTCACCCAAGAAGAGTAGACAGCAGGAAATAGTCAAACTCAGGGATGAAATTAACCAAGTAGAAACAAAAAGAACAATATAAAGAATCAACAAAACCAGGAGCTGGCTTTTTTGAGAAAATTAACAAGATACATAAACCCTTAGCCAGACTAACCAGAGGGCACAGAGACAGTATTCTAATTAACAAAATAAGATATGAAAAGGGAGACATAACAACAGAAACTGAGGAAATTCTAAAAAATCATCAGATCCTAGTACAAAGGCCTATACTCAACAGAACTGGAAAATCTGAGTGAAGTGCACAATTTCCTAAACAGATACAAGGTTAAAACAGGATCAGATAAACAGTCCCATATCCCCTAAAGAATTAGAAGCAGCCATTTAAACTTGCCTAAATGAAAAAAAAAAGAATCCCAGGACCAGATGGATTTAGTGCAGAATTGCAGAATTCTGTAAGACCATCAAACTATTGCACAGAATAGAAACAGAAGGAACAAATACCCAATTCCTTCTATGAATCCACAATTATGCTTATACATAAAACACACAAAGACTAAACAAAGAAAGAGAACTTAAGACAAATTTCACTTATGAATATCGATGCCACTATACTAAATAAAATTTTTGCAAACCGAATCCAAGAACACATCAAAACAATCATCCATCATGATCAAGTAGGATTCATCCCAGGGATTTAGGGATGGTTAACTATATGGAGATTCATCAATGTAATCCACTATGTAAACAAACTCAAAGGAAAAAAAGTACCACATGATCATCTCATTAGATATTGAGAAAGCATTTGACAAAATTCAACACCACTTAATGTTAAAAATCTTAGAAAGATCAGGAATTCAAGGCCCATAACTAAACAGTGTAAAAGTAATATATGACAGATCAGTAACCAACATCAAACTAAATATAGAAAAATTTGAAGCAATCCCACTAAAACAGGTCTTAGACAAGGTTGTCCATCTCTCTCTCTCTCTCTCTCTCTCTCTCTCTCTCTCTCTCTCTCTCTCTCTCTCTCTCTCTCTCTCTACTTATTCAGTATAGCCAAAGGAGTTAGACAACAAAATTGGGTCAAGGGATACAAATTGGAAAGGAAGAAGTCAAAATATCACTGTTGCAGATGTTTTCATAGTATACTTAAGTAACACTAAAATTCCACCAGAGAATATCTAAACATAATTAACAACTTCAGCAAAGTGGCTGGATATATGATTACCTTAAATAAATAAGGAGTCTTCTACTACTCAAAAGATAAACAGACTGAAAAAGAAATTAGGGACATGACACCCTTTACAATAGTCCCAAGTAATATAAAATAACTTGGTGTGATTCTAACCAAGTTAAAAGTCTTTATGACAAGAACTGGAAATCTCTGAAGAAAGAAATAAAAGATCTCAGAAGGTAGAAAGACCTCCCATGCTCATTGTTTGGCAGGATTATACAGTAAAATCAGCCTTCTTGCCAAAAACCATCTACATATTCAATGCATTCCACATAAAAGTTCCAATTCAATTCTTCATAGAGGTAGAAAGAGTGATTTGCAAAATAATTTGGAAAAACAAAAAACTCAGGATAGTGAAAGCAATTCTCAACAATAAAAGAACTTCTGGGGCACTCATCATCCCTAACCTCAAGCTGTATTACAAAGCAATAGTGATCAAAATTGTATAGTACTGGTACACAGACAAGCAGATAGATCAATAGAATACAATTGAAAACCTAGAAATGAACCCACACACCTATGGTCACTTGATCTTTGACAAAAGAGCTAAAACCATTCAGTGGATAAAACATTAAAAGAACATAGCTGATATGTACTCACTGATAAGTGGATATTAGCCCAAAAGTTAGGAATGTCCAAGATGTGATTCACAGACCATGTGAAGGTCAAGGAGAAGTAAAACGAACATGTGGATGCTTCAGCACTTCTTAGAAGTAGTAACAAAATACACACAGGAGGAAATATGGAGACAAAGTGTGGAGCAGAGACTGAAGGAAAGGCCATCCAGAAAGTGCCCCATCTAAGTATCCAATCCATATCAGACACCAAACCAAGCCACTCTATCAATGTCAAGATGTACATGCTGACAGAAGACCGATATAACTTCTCCTGAGAGGCTTTGAGAGAGTCTGACAATTACAGAGGTGGATGCTCTGAATCAACCATTGGACTGAGCATGGTGTTCCCAATGAAGTTATTGTAGAAAGAACTGAGGTGGCTGAAAGAGTTTGCAATCCACCATGAAGAATTACAATATCAACCAGTGAAGCACTCCAGAGCTCCTTGGGACTAAATGACAAACCAACGAGTATACATGAATGTCCCATGGCTCCAGCTCCATATATAGCAGAGGATGGACTTGTTGGGCATCAATGATAGGAGAGACCCTTGGTCCTATGATGGCAAGATGCCCCATTGTAGGGGAATGCCAGGACAAGGATATGGGAGGGAGTGGGTTGGTGTGTGGAGGAGCACCCACATGGAGGTAGGTGGTAGAGGAATCAGACAGGGGGATTCTAGAGGAGAAACTGGGAAAGTGGATAACGTTTGAAATATAGGTAAAGAAGATATACAATATAAAAAAAAGAAGTAGAAGTATACAAAATGACATAAATACGTCTCCTAAAGTCGTATAGGAGAACACAGGTAGAAGTTCTTAAACAGGTTAAGATGTAAGTCCCTAAAGAAATTCAGGGAAACACAACCAAACAGGTGAAGGGATTGGACAACCCCATCCTAGATATAAAAGTAGAAATAGAAACCATAAAGGAATCACAAAGGGAGACTACCCTGGAGATAGAAAACCTAGGAAAGATATCAGGAGTCATAGATGTAAGCATCACCAACAGAATACATGAGATTTAAGAGAGAATCTCAGGGGAAGAATATAACAAAGAAAACATTGACATAGTAGTCAAAGAAAATGCAAAATGTAAAAAGCTCATTCTCCAAAATATCCAGGAAATCCAGGACACAATGAAAAGGCCAAACATAAGGATAATAGGCAAAGAAGAGGGTGAGGAATCCAAACTCAAAGAGGGCTAATAAATGTCTTCAACAAAACTTTTGAAGAAATCTTCCCTAATCTAAAGAAAAAGATAACCATAACAGTACTTTATGTTGACTTGAAAAGAAATTCCTCCTGTCACATAATAATCAAAACACCAAATGCACAAAAAAAGCAAGAACATTAAAAGCAATAAGGGAAAAATGTCAAGTGACATATAAAGACCTATCAGGATTACACCACATTCTCACCAGAGACTCTAAAACCCAGAAGATTCTGAGCAGATGTTATCCAGATCCTAACAGAACTCAAATGCCAACCCAGGCTCCTGTACCCAGCAAAACTGTCAATTACCACAGAATGTAAAAGGAAGATATTCCATGACAAAAAAAGAAATTTACACCATATATTCCCAAAAATCTAGCACTATATAAGATAATAGATGGAAAATTTCAATACAAAGAGGGAAGCTACTCACCAAAAAAAAGTGAGAAATTATTCTTTCAACACACCCAAAATAAGATAACCACACAAACTTTTAATAACAGAAACTGAGGAAGTTCAAAAAAGTTATCAGATCCTAGTATAAAAGCATATGCTCAACAAAACTGGAAAATCTGGATAATTTTCTAGACAGATACCAGGAACCAAAGTAAATCAGATAAACCATTTAAACTGTCCCATAACTCCTAAAGAAATAGAAGCTGTCATTAAAATCTTCCAATCAAGGTGGAGAAAAAAAGTTTACAAAAAAAAAAAAAAAGACAAGGAAAGATGGGTTTAGTGCAGAATTCTATCAGACCTATCAGACCTACATAGATAATCTAATACCAATACTGTCCAAACTATCCAATAAAGTAGAAACAGAAGGAACACTATCCAATTCCTTTCATGAAGCCACAATGACGCTGATAATTACACCATACAAAGCCCCAACAAAGAGAGAGAATATCAGAACTATTTTGCTTATGCATATTGATGCAAAAATACTCAAAATATTCTTCCAAATGAAATCCAAGAACACATCAAAACAATCATTCACTATGATCAAATAGGCTTCATCCAAGGCATGCAATATATAGTAACCCACTGTATAAAAAAACTTAAAGAGATAAACCACATAATCATAGATGCTGAAAAAACATTTGATAAAATTTAATACTACCTCAGGTAAAACGTCTCATAAAGAAGAGAAATTTAAGGTCCATATCTAATCATAAAAAAGCAATATACAGTAAAGCAGTAGCCAACATCAAACTAGATGGGGAAAAGTTTGAAGCAATCCCATTAAAATCAGGGACTCGACAAGGCTGCCCATTCTCTCTCTATCTATTTTGTATAGTACTTGAAGTTCAATTCAGAGCATTTAGACAACAAAAGGAGGTCAAAGTGATACAAATCTGGAGGAAAGAAGTGAAAGCATCACTATTTGCAAATGATATGATAGAATAATTAAGTGACCCCAAAAATTCCAGCACAGAACTCCTTCAGCTGATAAACAACTTCAGCAAAGTGGATGGATATAAAATTTACTCAAACAAATAGTAAACTTCCTCTACTCAAAGGACAAACAGGCTGAAAAGAAATTTAGGAAAATAAAACCCTGAAAATAGTCACAAATAATATAAAATATCCTGGTTTGACTCTAACTAAGTGAAAGATCTGTACAGCAAGAACTTCAAGACTCTGAGAAAGAATTTGAAGAAAATCTCAGAGGATGGAAAGATCTCTCATCTTTATGGACCTTCAGCATTAACATAGTAAATCTGTCCATCTTACCAAAAGCAATCTACAGATTCAATGCAATCCCGATCAAAATTCTCACTCAAATCTTCATAGAGTTAGAAAACGGATTCTTAAATTCATTTGGAACAACAACAAACCCAGGATATTGAAAACTAATCTCAACAATAAGAGAACTTCTATGGGAATATATCCCTGACCTTAAGCTCTACTACAGAGCATTAGTGATAAAAACTGCATGATACAGGTACAGAGATAGTTCTGTAGATTACATGGATAGAATTGATGACTCAGAAATGAACCCATACACCTATCGCCACTTGATGTTTAACAAAGGAGCTAAAATCATCTAGTAGAAAAAAGACAGCATATTCAACAAATGATGCTGGTTGAACTGGTGGGCAACAAGTAGAAGATGCAAATTGATCCATTCTTATCTCCTTGTACAAAGATCAAGTCCAAGTGAATCAAAGACCCCCACATAAAATGAGATACCCCAAAAAGATTTTTATACATCGTATATTTGATAGATGCCTATACTCAATATATACAAAAAACTCACGAAGTTAGAATCCAGGCAATCAAATAATACTATTAAATATGGAGAACTGAGTATAGCCAACATAATGTTCTAAACACCCGGAAACCAAGAGGCCCCCCAAGACCCAATGGGGATAACATAAGCTGAATACTCAACAAAGGGAGGAGAACCTGTAGAGACCACAATCCTTGCTTAAGGAATGGGGCCACACAGCCTTCTCAAAATTTTAACCTAGATTTCCTCCTGTTTAAAGGAAATACAGCAACTTAGAGTGTAATAGAGACTGAAGAAATGCCATCAAGGGACTGCCCCACCTGGGCATCCATCCCATACAAAGCCATCAAGCCCAGTCACTATTGCTGATGCCAGGAAGTACTTGCTGACAGGAACTTGAAATGGATGTCTCCTGAGAGGTTTGGCCATAGCCTTACTGATACAGATGCTGATTCTTGCAGCCAACCATCAGACTGAGCAGGGGGACCCCAATGGGGAAGTTAGAGGAAGAACTGAAGTATCTGAAGGGGTTTGTAACCCCATAGGAAGAACAACAATATCAACCAAACAGACCCCCCAGAGCTCCCAGGGACTAAATCACCAACAAAAGAACACACATGGAGGGACACATGTTAGAATGCAGTCTTCCAACTCAACCATTTTGAAGGTTTTATCGCCTTTTACTGTTACCCTCACGAACATCATGCTGTGGTCAGAAGAAAGACAATGCCCACTCCCATATACCCACTCCGTATGTAGAACATCTTGCTATGGTCACAGACACTTATCAGCTTAGTGGCCTTCTCTGTTCGAGTATAATCTTACTGTTTACATTGCTTTGGCAACCTGTTGACAGGCAATTGAAATGGTTTATTCAGTTACTACTGTTGAAAATCTTGCAATTCTTTAGTTCAAGGCAACCTATCATGATCCCATTCAAGAACTTCCTTATAATTACCTTAATATTTATGGAAACACATACTTTTCATTTTGTTGTAAGTTAGGAGGCTTTTAAAGTTTGGCCTTGTGAATACATACTTACTGTTCTATTAACACAACCATATTAAAATTGTAACATTAATCAAAAACTTGTCAAGTCAGTTCTATATATTTGTATTGTGGAGAGATGGCTTAGTGATTAAAAATACTCACTGTGGAAGCCATAGAAAACTGAATTTGATCTCCAGAACCCCCCCCCACACACACACACATGGAGAGGGGGGAAGAGATGTAGAGGCAGTGGCATTGAAAGTGTAATCCAGATATTCTTACGGTAACATGTGAGGAAGAACAGAATTGTCTTGAGGCTCATATGCTAGCTAGCCTGGAGCGAGCGCTTTGTCAGAAACAAAAAGAAATCCTGTCCCTATTAGGTAGAATATGAGAATGAACTCAGGAAATTTTCCTTTGACCTCCATATATGCCCTTGTGCAAGGGAGTTCCCTGCCCCAACACACTAATCAATATTACCACCACCACCACCACCACATAATCATCATCATCATCATCACCACCACCACTAGCATTATTTCCACCATTATTATCACCATTATCACTACCACCACCACCTCATCATCATCATCATCATCACCACCACCACCACCACCACTAGTATTAATTCCACCATTATCACTACCACCACCATCATCATTTCCATCACCAGGATCATCATGAACACCATCAGTATCATTCCCAACATCATCATTTCAAAACTTCTATCCATTTGTAAAATAATAAACTCAATAGCAAATACGTGTTTAAGTGTTTTGTTTTTCTTATATGTTTGCATATATCGGGTCTATTACTTTGCTTAGTCTTTGACCTTAGGATGTAGTGAATTTATAATTACCAACAAAGTTTTAAAAACACTTGAAAAATGAAATACACTAAGTTACATCCTTTAAAATATGTACTAGTAGATATATCACTTTGGTGCACATTAATGTATTACAGTTTTTTTAAAACTAAGCTCTGTTTCTCTGATGAGATTGATGATAATATTGTGGGGATGGTATGGCTAAGAACTCACCTATTTTGAAAAGATTACTTTGACGCAATTGAAATACTTATGTTTGGTTTTTAGACTCAGGGCTATATAAAGTCAGAATATAAATGAACAATGACTAACACTTTCAAAAAGCTCTTCAGATTTTAAACTCATAACTGTGTTGAGTGATAGATATTTTTAATATAGATTTAATAACTGACTTAAACTAGAGCATGGTTTTATTTCTTTTATTCATTATTTGAATTTAAGAATAATTTTAAACTAGCACACAGTATATTGACTATATATGGATTTATTGAACCAAGTAGGACATACTGACTTTTGACCCCCTTATCTTCTCCACTCGTTTTTACCCCTGGCTGACCCTCTATTCTTCTTTCTTCCTAGTCTATTTTCTCCATTCATGCCCACGGGCCCTAGTGTCATTTGCCTACCTTCCATTCCTCCATGTCACCTATGTTAGCACATCTTGACCTCCTTTTGTTTTTTATTACCTTAAAATACTCATGTGCCTACAGGTACCCCTAAAAGAATGTTGAAATCCATTTTTGTTATAATATATGAATTCTGAACAAGACAGCACTAATTCTATGCATTATGAGAAGAGAATCAAATTCTAAATACAGACGTTTAGCTCATCATCAGAGATTTATAAGTCCTATATGAGCTTGTGATTTGACTTTGGTATTACACATTTTTCTTCTGAAGAAATTCAGGCATAATCATTTTGCGACCTTTTTGCTATGTATCATTTTCTTCTCAACTGAAACAGTTTTTTGGAGGGAAGATGGTGAGGCTCATGAGACTGTGGAAGCCAAAAAGTTTCACAAATTCTGCGAAATAGAAACTTAGAGATTTTAAGATCCTTCACCAAGCTTAGATGAATACTGAACAACTGCTGGACAGAAGAGACTACCAGGCTATGCTGCCTTTAGTAGAGACGGCAAAGCGCAGAGCGACTTGCGAGTCATACAGGGAGCTTTAACAATGTGCACATAATGAGAATCCAGAATGCAGTGAGATTCTCAGTGATACATCTGCCTTGGCCTTATCCATGCCCCTCTAAGTAATTTCTCAGCCATAGCCATACAAGTAACCCCAATACATTTATCATTTATAAGTGACCCACTTTGGGTATTTTGTAGCAGTAGCTGGGAAAGACTATAAGTTCTCAGAAGCAAAACGGAGTCACATTTGATAAGCCATAATTTAAAATTAATTAATAAAGCCGTGAAGGTATGAAGGAGGAAATTGAATATTTGTGTTCTTGAAAGCCACATTGACTGAAAATGCTGACACAACGATATAGAAAGATAACCGCAAGCTCATACAAGTGCTCCATGGGTAAATCCCCAAGATCTATCACTTCAGTTTCAGACTGTTGACACATTATTATTACCTCTTAGGAGTAAGGATTGTATTTTTAAAGTCACTTTTGAAATCTCCACTTTTGTTTTACAATATCTCCTTAGCCTCTTTGTGTGTGTTCACAATGTGACTTGTACAAAATTGGTATTCCTATTGCAATGCCATTCAACTCTGAAAGAAGTTTGATTGATATTTAGGAAATCTACATGTCTGGTTGTTGTTTAGGGTAGTTAGATTAATGTAATATGACACAAATTCCTTCCTAGGACTAAAGTTCATGGAGTATCATCTAGTAAGCTGAGAATCGTCTGGAGATATGAGGTTTAAAAGCTGTTAAGCATGCTCCCATTTCACATTTCAGCAATAGAAAAGATCATAAGGCCATGCTCTGCAGTTTCTATTCACAATTTCTTATGGCGTTCCCATTTGTTGTTCCAAATATATTTGTAAAATAATTAAAATCTAACCTACCAAATATGTAGGTGAAGAGACAGACATTCCTGTTATTCCTTTACCTTCTGAGTTTCTGAAGCCATACTCTAAATTTTAGAGAAAATCAATCAGTCTACAATCCACTAAAGAACTGAACATTGCCTTGCACTCCTCTGTAAAAGCAAGGGCAAGGGGTTCACCACAATCGTAGGTTCCTAAACTGGATTCTGAACCAATAATGCAGAATGGTAGGAGACAGTGACAGCAAAATGTGTATGTCTGTAGGCAGAGTCATTTCAACAAATGGAAAATACAGGCTGTCCATGGGAGTCACACCAGCAATGGCAGCTAGCAGAGAGGTCCATACACCTATTTTATAGGTAGAGGACAGGAGTAGTGATAGTTGTTGAGGTCTCCTGATGGATTCCACCTCTTACTAGACACTGTATTCACTGAGGATGAAAGAGTATATTTTTCCGGTAAATCACCATGAGTGTCGTCCATAAGATTAAGGATGTGACAATTCATGTTCTTCTCAGAGCTTGTGAATTGTTAGCTCTGATAATGGCCCAAGCAGCCTGCAGTTTAACTTCTCCATAAGAATGTGTCATGGCCTCAAGACTGAGATTCATATTCCACAGCCAAACTGTGAAACAAAGGAAAATTTCAGTCAAATCCTGTTTTACGAAGTATGTTTTGTGTTTGGATGTGTTATCTTTTGAACAAACCACCATCTCTCTACCATGATGTATCTTGGTATGACTCTAACCAAGTAAGTGAAAGACCTGTACAACAAGAATTTCAAGGCTCTGAAGAAAGAAAAGAAAGAAGACCTCAGAATATGGAAAAATCTCCCATGCTCATGAATATGCAGAATTAACATAGTGAAAATAGCCATCATACCTAAAGCAATCTACATATTCATTACAATCCTCATCCAAATGTCCACTTAATTCTTCACAGAGGTAGAAGGAGCAATTGTCAAATTCATATCGAATACCAAAAAGTGCAAAATAGGGAAAACTATTCTCTACAATAAAATAACTTCTGGGGAATCACCATCCTTGATGTCAAGCTATACTAAAGAGTAATAGTGATAAAAACTGCATGGCATTTGTAAGAGACAGACAGGTAGATAATGGAATAGATTGTAGACCCAAAAATAAATCCACATATCTATGGTCACTTGATATTTGACAAAGAATTCAAAGACATACAGTGGAAAAATGAAAACATTATCAACATATGGTGGTGGTTTACCTGGTGATCTGCATTGTAAACAAATGCAAATTGATCCATTTTAATTTCATTGAACAAAGCCTAAATCCAAGTAGATCAAGGACCTCCACAAGAAACCAGATATTCTATACCTAATAGAAGAGAAAGTGGGAAATAGCTTCAAACACATTAGCACAGGAGAAAATTTCCTTAACAGAACACCAGTGGCTCAATCACTCAGATCAACAATTGAAAAATGGGACCCCTTGAAACTGAAAAGCTTCTATAAAGCAAAGGACTTAGTCAATAGGACAAAAAGGCAACCTACATATTGGGAAAAGATCTTTATCAAACCTACATCTGATAGAGGACTAATATCCAAAATAGACAAAGAACTTAGGAATTTAGACACCACAAAACCAAATAACCCTATTAAAATTGTGGTACAGAGCTAAACAATGAATTCTCAACTGAGCAATCCTGAATGTCCACGAAGCATCTAAAGAAATGTTCAGCATCCTTAATCATCATAGAAATGCAAGTCAAATTCCATCTCACACCAGTCAGAATGGCTAAGATCAAAATCTCAGGTGACAGCAGGTGCTGCCAAGGATGTGGAGAAATGGGAACACTCCTCCATTGTTGGTGGGGTTGCAAGCTGGTACAACTACTCTGGAAATCAGTCTGGTGGTTCCTCAGAAAATTTGAAATATTTCTACCTGAAGATCTAGCTATACCAATCCTGGGCATATACCCAAAAAGATGCTCTACCATATCACAATGACTTGTACTCCATTATGTTGATAGCAGCCATATTTATAATAGCTACAAGCTGAAAACAACCCATATTTCCTTCAATAGAAAAATGGTTACAAAAAATGTGGTACAATTACACTGTGAATTACTTCTCAGCTATTAAAAGCTATGACATCATGAATTTGTAGGCAAATGGATAGAACCAGAAAATATCATCCTGAGTGAGGTAATCCAGACACAAAAGGACATACATGGTACATACTCACTGATAAGTGGATATTAGCCCTAAACCCCAGCATACCCATGATACAACTGAGAGATCAAATGAACCTTGACAAGAAAATAGGCCAAAATGGTGGTGCTTCTTACTGGAAGGAAGAATGAAATAATCAATGAAAACAGAGTATGGGAGGAACTTAAGGTGGGGGAGGGGATTAAGGGGAGAGGACAGGAACAGGTATGTGAGGAGACAGGGTAAAAGGCCAGTGGGCCAGGAGAATGAAAAGTAATATGTAGCATTGGGGTGCAGGGAGTGAGGGAACCACTAGAAAGTCTCAGACATCAGGGATGCAAGGGGCTCCAAGGACTCAGTGGAAATGACATCAGCCAAAATGCCTTACACCAGGGAGATCGAACCTGTATAGACTACCTCCAGTAGACAGATATGGCCCCCAGTGAAGAGAGAGGACCACCAACTCATCTCGAAATTTTTAACCCAGAGTTGTTCTTGCATAAATAAATGCAGGACCAAAAATGAAGCAGAGACTGAAGGAAAGCAGAAACTGCCCCACTTTGGGATCCATCCCATCTGCAGACACCAAACACAGACACTATTGTGGATATCAAGATGTGCTTGCAGACAGGAACCTAATATGGCTGACCTCTGAGAGGTTCTGCCAGCAGCTGAGTAAGACAGATGCAGATACTCACAGCCAACCACTGGACTGTGCCTGGGGACTCCAATGAAAGAGTTTAGGGAAGGGATGAAGGAGCTTAAGGGAATTAAAGACACATGGGAAGAACAATAATATCAACTAACCAGACCCCTCAGAGCTTCAAGGGACTAAGCCACCAACCAAAGGGTATATGGTCTTGTTCATTGCTCCTGCTACATAAGTAGCAATGGACTGTTTTATCTGGCTTCGGTGAAAGGGGAAAAGCTTGATCCCATAAGGTTTAATGCCCCGAAAAAGCAGGGTGCTAGAGGAGTGAGGCATTAATGAGTGGGTCTGATGGGGAACACCTGCTTAGAGGCAAATGTGAAGGGAGTGGGGAAGGGGTTCCAATGAGTGAGGACAGGGAAGGGGAGCATCATTTGAAATGTAAACAAATAAAATAACAAAAAAAATTTCAATCAAATCAGCTAAAAAAAAAAGAAGGTTCATAATTTGAATTTTTGTACATTTGCATTTTTAAAGTCAACAGCAGGCACTGGCACTGGGACAAATGAAAGAACAATCTGCTCCTTGCAATTGATAGAAGTCACATTAACTAGAGAAGCATGGAGGGGTGACAATTCACCACAGAGAATTGTCCCAGGGGAACAATTACGTCCCCAATGCTGTCTATGTCAGAGTTCTGGTATTATTTTATGAGGATATTTTCAAGGAAAATGCTAGACAGCTAACGTTTGGTCCTCAAATGAACCTTTTAATATCGTACATGAAGTGAAATAGCAAAATCATTCAAGGCAAGAATAACATGTGTAAAATTGGTTCTTAGTCTTAAATATCTTACGTTCTACTTAGACTCTGAGGCTTTTGTGTTAGCTTGTCGTTCTGTGTCTGGCATTCTGAGGAAACCTTAATTAGGAGCCTCCATTCCACAGAAGGTCCATTCCATATGATTAGCCTTACCCATCATTGTTTAAATATCGTCCTGTCCTAAAGAATGAGCCATTAAACTAGAAAATAATTAGGCAATCTAAGTAACAAATGGGCTTCTGCCCTCCCAGTGGCAATGGTGATCAAGACTAAAGAACACCAGAAAAACTAAGCTAGAAAGCAAGGCCTAGTCAGAGGGAAGGCTACATATTTTCCAAATGACATTAACTTAAAGAGGTAATGATCTTTATACTTGTGTAAATCAGTATGAGTAAAATAATAATTTTGAAGGTAGCATTTCTTCTGGGTTGAGATAAAGCAACATTAGAAACAGCTCCCTTATAAATGAGAAAAGGAAAAAAATCACTAAAAGGATTTGCTGTAAAGGTCAATATTCAATTAATGTAATTGCTGAGATACTGACATGGGGCCTGATTTATGGGTATTTGTAGAACTAAAATGTCCTATTTTTTAGAAACCAAAGTAATTTTTGGAGTTTACGTCATAAGCTACAACCTCATTTATCCAAACTGATGAGGATTAGAAAGGTCTTTGTGCCCCTGAAAGGCCAACCTTACATCCACAATAATGGATTGCTCTCAATTTGTGGGAATACTTCCAGTTAAGCGAACCCTAGGCTTAATATGGGTAAGAAGTGACTCATTTCTGTGTAGTGTACAAGTGACTTCTCCCTTGTGGCCAGACTGAGTTGAGAAGGGGAAGGTACAAGCCATCCCAAATGAAAGCGACAGATGAGCCAATAGTGAAGTTTTAGCCCTCTAACCAGACAAAAGTGTCACTTTTGAGTCTATTGAACTCTTAAAAGAACAAAATAAAAAAATATTCATTATTTTTCCCAAATAAGCTACTGGTTACGGCGTCCAAGTTTGCAGAGTGGTCCCAGTTTGTGCTTCCCATTGGACATCTGGATAAGGGAAGGTTTGTTGCAAACTAGCAATGGGCTTCTGTGCTACTTTCCACCTCTCCAAGAGCATGGTACTGGTCCCTGCTCTCTACCCCTGGGATGCTAGGATGAAACACACGTTCTTCATAGATTTTACAGAATCTGTTATTAGATATAGATCTGTAGAAGCTGTACAACTTGGAAATAGTTCTCTACTTTATTATCAGATAAAGAAGTCTTGTATAATTCTTATGAAATACACTCTTTCCTTAGTAATTGGAATAAGCATCAGATATGTATAAGCCAGATTCCAATATCCTAAATACCAAGGAATCTTAAGAAAAATGAAGACAAAAGTACTCCAGTGTTGCCTCACAATAGATTATAAAAGGAGGGTAAGGAAGACTAAAAATAACGCACATGCCAAGTAAAATAAAAAAAAATGCACTAAGATACAGATACATGCTGATAGAGTTGGGCAACATCAGAAGAACAATAACTTATAAAGCAGTTAAGGAAAGTCATCTGGCTCCAGGTCATTGCAAACAAGAGTGAAGCTGCACCATCAACATCTACAAGGTCCTTGCCTCATGGGAATAGTTAATATTTGATGCTGGGACTCATATAAAAATGGAGTTATAGAACATACACAAAATGCTAACTATTTTGGGTTCTATGTGCACACTTAGAAATAGCCCTTTTCAAACCATCTATTATCCCTGACACTTTGAATCTCATTTGTGTTTCTAGGACCAGCATTGTCCCTGTTCTAGCTGGGATGCTAAATGCAGTAGCAGGAGAGATGAACAACTCGTGTATGTCTGTAGCCACAGCAATTCTGAATGGAATTTCCTTAAGACACTACATCATAATTTTCTTCTACATGTCTTGTTTACTCTTCCTTGCCCTTGCATATTTAATTAAGCTGCTTCTTGCCAAATTCATTTCTCATTCTCTCCTGTGACTTGTTTTTTTCCTCCTTTCGCTGTTGGCAAAACTATTACATATACAAATTTACACAAAGTTTATTGATCTAATTTGGTATATAATTATTGTACAAAACATCTATAATATGCAGTATAACTGAATATAGGGATAAAAAAAGTAATCCTTACAGCAGAAATGTTATCAAGTTCACATCTGAGACTTGTAAGCTAACACTACAGCTATTTTCCCCAGTAAACTTTCTAATAACCTTCTCCCCAGTCTATCCTGATTGCCACAAATAGTCATTTACCTGTGTCTTAAGGTACATTGGATGCACAGTCATTTTGGGGAGGTTTGTTGCTGAGAGAACCTGTACCTCAGTGACATAGGCTGTAAAATTCGATGGATCACTCAATAACCAGATGGGGTAAATTTCAGGAAAGTAAATTCATAGTATATCTGAGCTTTGGAGATCGCAAGGCAGCCTAATAATTGTCTGGAAATAATCACCGATGGCAAAGTTTACATACATTTTTAGTATCTTGAGAATCTCATTTTCAAAAGATCAGAACTCAGAGGATAACCAGATCTCCAATATATATGAGAGCAGAAGTTCATGCCTGCTGTGGAAACATGGTGATTTCCTCAGGTATGTCTTGCCTGAAAATCACACTGAAAAGGAGCATTGTCCTATGCTTTTCTCTTCTAAGTACCTTGGCTACTGAACGGGAAGGTTACAACTGCTCAGTGGTGTACTTACAGAGAAGCATTAAAAAAGTAACAGTAAAATTAAAAGTGAAGCATAGAAATTAAGTGAAAATATATTTAGTGTTGGTATTTGAAAAAGGCATAGGAATATTTTACAGTCTTTTAAAAATATATATTACATACCTAAATATGAACTTGAGAAACGATAACGCTCCTCCCAAGAGCCACAGACAATTTAATATAATCTCCAGTAAAAACTTGTAAAACCTTCCTTCAAATTGTTAGTCATGGGTATTCGGGTCATACAGGGCTACTCCTGTAAAATATCATCTATTGCCAATATCCTTGGTAGCCTCCCAGTTGTAACTATGTTTCTGAACATCCCACAAACTTTGGATGCAGGACTTGAAGAAATCTAACTGCAACTGATCTTCAACCCTTCTCTCTGCAGACCGGTCTTCAGAATAACAGATGTTATATGCAAACTTACAAGGGAAAAAAGGCACCAATATTCTTACTCACTTGATAAGTCTAGGAAGCACAATTGTTGCCTAGCAAATGGTCCAGTAGTGCAGTAGTGGCTTCTTTATCTCAGAAGTGAGTGATAGCAATCTAATGTGAATCGTAGGAGGGAATTCATGCCTGATATTGTAAATCCAGCCAGCTAATCTGTGGATGATGAGGTGTAGGAAACTGAGCAGACTATATGACATCTATTTTCTTAAGCCAATATAATTTCTAACTGTATTCTAAATAAATAATCTTATATCCAGACATAATTGTCTTCCCCATCATTCCATCAAAGTGCTTACTTTTGAAACAGATGAAAACTACACAGATTCAAAACTGGTCAAAATGCAGAGGATAAGTGACTAGTAAGTGCCCAGTCTCAACTGGTACATCTACTATGCAACACTTATATCTAAAAATTAGGGGATACCGCAGAAATGATGTAGAAATCCCAGGACACCTGTGAAGTTTCCCTCATGAAATTAGGCAACAGTCTAATTACCTAAACCATATTTTCACAATGACAGAGAATAGAACAAGCCAAATGAATGGGAACAATCTTACAAGACCTCACCTGTAGATAAAGACACATAAGCAATCAGCTGAAGTTGAGACATGTAGAAGCACTGTTTTCCAAGGACATCTTTCCTGACAGGTTATTTCTTATCCAGTGGCCATCCCTGAACACATGCACATATGAACAACACTGAATGGACTCAAAATTATGTGTGCTTATCTGTGTGTGTGGGCATGAGTCTCTCTCTCTCCATCCTCCTCCCACTCACCCTGCCTACCCTCCACCTCTGTGTGCGTGTGTGGGTGTATTCACATGTAATATTATTGATTAAAAAAGAACAGGTCATAAATTCAAGAGGAACTGTGGAGGGATAGGAGGATTTCAGGAAAGATGGAAAGAGTGTAAGAAAGTACTCATGTATGAAATTCTCAAATAAATTAATTAAAATGTAAGCATAGCTTTTTAAATATAAGGATGATCTTATTCACTTTTCTGTCATAAAAATGCTATTTTATAGATGAAATTTGAAAGTATATCATGATACGTATAGCACAAGCTTAGAAAATAGATGACACAGGTGATTGAATCCAAATGGTGTCCACACTTTGACACCATGTAAGTATGGGGAATTTGATGTTTTCCATGCTTTCATTTCAATTATTTGAGAAAAAATTAAGCATTGTTACTATGCAAACAATTTTATAACAATATTTTCAGACTTTTACCTGCCATTTTTCTGTTGTGTTGAATTTCTTTATGTTTGGGCAGAAAGTTAAGCAATAGCTACACTACTCTTGGGCATATATCTAAAAGATGCTCCAACATATGACAAGGACACATCCTCCACTATGTTCATAGAAGTCTTATTCATAATAGCCAGAAGTTTGAAAGAACCCAGATGTCTTTCAACAGAGGAATGGATAAAGAAAATGTGGTACATTTACACAGTGGAGTACTACTCAGCTATTCAAAAAAAAAGAAAAAGACTTCATTAAATTCTCAGGAAAATGAGTGGAGCTTGAAAATATCATTCTGAGTGAGGTTACCCATTCACAAAAGAACATACATGGTTTGTGCTCACTAATAAGTGGATATTAGCCAAAAAGCTCAGAATACCCAAGATACAATTCCCAGAACACATGAAACTCAAGAAGAAGGAAGACCAAAGTTTGGATGCTTCAGTCCTTCTTAGAAAGGGGAACAAAATACTCAAAAGAGGAAATAAGGCTATAAAGTGTGGAGCAGACACTGAAGGAGAGGTCATCCAGAGACTGTCCTACCTGAAGATACCAAACCCTGACACTATTGCGGTTGCCAAGAAGTGCTTGCTGTTAGGAGCCTGATATAGCTGTCTTCTGAGATGCTATGCCAGAACCTGACCAATACAGGATATAGATGCTCACAGACAGCCATTGGACTGAGCACGGGGTCCCCTATGGAGGATTTAGAGAAAGGTCTGAAGGGGCTTAAGGGGTTTGCAACTCCATAGGAAGAACAATAATATCAACCAACCAGAACTCCCATGGACTAAACCAACAATCAAAGACTACACATGGAGCAACCCATGGCCACATATGTAGCAGAAGATGGCTTTGTCGATCATCAACGGGACAAGGGGTCCTTGGTACTATAAAGGTTTGATGCCCCAGTGGAAGGGAATGCCAAGGTGGGGAGGCAGTAATGGGTGGTTGGTTAGGAGGGCACCATCATAGAAGCAGGGGGAGGGGGAATATCCATATATTTTCAAAGATGGCTATATCAAAATTAAGCTCAACTGAATGAAATCCAGAGGAACTGGTGGTGGTGGCCAGTTCCCAACCACTCAGTGTTAGTTTGGGGGTTACAAGAGAACAAAACACATGTTACAAGTAGCTTCTAGAAGTTCTTTTTGTTCACAGTGGCTAGGAGCTGGAAATGCTCCTGGCAGGCAACAAATCTTACTGGAGTGATGTTATTCATGTTCCCCCCAAGAACTAAAATCCTGGCCACCAAAGTCGCCAACCTCAGTGCCTCGCAGCGTCCAATGAAGAAAGTTGATAGACAGATCAAATGCACATTTTATCTGTGTATAAACAAAACCATAGAAACTGAATGGAAGAAACTAGTTATAAGCAAAATAGGTGCCTTTTGCTGTATTGAGTTTTCAGCATCGGAAGCCTTTGAGAACTGAAGACAAAGCATACACTGGCAAAGACTGAGAATATGGAATTTGGGATAAGGGTGATCTACGCTAAAATTACAGTCCTTCAAATCAGTTATGTGACTCTGTTTCTGTCTATAAGCTGTATGGTGGTAACCAGATTTCAGCTTTCTGTTAAGCCTAAGTTGATAAAACTATTGTTAGTGCAATTTCTAGAATAATCATCAACATCAGTAAAAACAGCAGGACTTTATTTTCATCATTTACTAAGCAATGTTTATTCCACATTAATTTTAAATCTGAAATGTATGTGCTCAAGGGATGTACATATTACATTCAGAAATGTGTCTTCATATGCTGAATGTTTAAAGTTATACCAGAGAATATGGCAAAAGTGTTTTCATGTCCATTTTCCTTTGTTGCTTGAACCCCTTGCCACTCTTGCCTCAATGCCTCCAGGATCCTTCATGACTAAATCGTGGCTCTTACTAGAGCAGAAACTACCTGAGTCTTCCTATAATCATTCACTCTGATCCAAAGACAATCTCACTTTGAGCCAGTATGGGCCACACACCTGTCATTCCAGCACTTAGAAGGCTAAGGCAAAAAGTTCGAGGCCAGCTAGGGCTATGTAGCAAAAACCTAAAACAAAACAAACAAACAAAAAAATCTAAAAGCAATTCTCTGATTTTATGATTCTTCACCATTATTTTTTCTATGTCTTTAGAATGCTATTAATAGTTCTGAATTTATCTCAGAAAATGAAAACATAATATTAAACCGACCTCAAGATCCTCAATAAATAGAACTCACTTATGTTCATTTCTCTACCTCCATGTGCCTGTACACTGCTTGGCATTTAGTGCACAGTCAGGTAGATCTTTGAGTTCAAGGCCAGCCTAGTCTACAAAATGAGATCCAGGACAACCAGGGCTACATAAAGAAACCCAGTCTCAAAAATCAACCCAAACAAACAAGCCAATCAACCAAAACAAAACAAAATAAATAAATCAGTCTAACTTTGTTTCTTTTAATGTCGAGAGAAAAAAAGGAAATGTTAAAAGATTATAAGTCAGAGGTCACATCTAATGCCTATAATTCTAGAATTTGGAGGCCTAAAGTAGGAAGGCTCCAAATGCAAGGCCAGCTAGCACTATACGCAGAGTTTAAGGCAACCTGTGCTACATCACGTAGCTGAGCTACCTTTTGCACATACTGAGACAAGACAAATGAAGAACACATGATGTTTGGAGGGTATAAATAGGACTCCACCAAGTGACAGAGTGACAGAGTGACAGAGTGACAGAGTGACAGAGTGACAGAGTGACAGAGTTGGGCTTGCTGATTCATCTAGCTTGTGGATCTCAAGTCTTTGCTGATCTTGACTTCCCTGAGAGAGGCACAGCTGAGATTTTCCAGGTCCCTCCTGCTGACCTGAGTCAAGACTGAGGCCTGGCTGTCTCTGCTAGGTATTGTCACTGCTGTTGCTAACCCAGTTCTATTGAACTGAATTGCTGGTATGTCCATGAAGTGTTTGAGAGTGGATCAAGCTGCTACTGTCTGCTAAGTTGTTAAATAAACTACTGATTTCCAGACAACAAAGGCTGGATTTGCTCAAAGAACCTTTCTAAACAGGTCCCCTTCCCCCATATCTTTTCTTTTCCACTACCTCTTGTGGTTGGTGAGCTACAAAGAAGTTTAAAGCATTTAATAACTATCATTAAAAATATAGGATTTGAAAAAAAGAAAGTTACAAGACCCTGTCTCAAAAAAGAAAAAAAAAAAAAAAAAAGCACGTGATATCCCTTTATTCCTTCTTTGCGTTCCTCCCCATGCACTGAGATTTCTCTGCCATTCTGACCTATCTCAGGGCCCCAGCCTCCTTGCCTGCTTCGTCTTTGATCCAGACAGTCTAATAAAATACATCTGTTTTATATGTGATTTTTTTCAGAAATGTGATCATCTTAGAACCCACTTAGAAATATTGCAAAGATTGAGGTTAACACCCAAAAGGAGTTTTAGTCCAAGTATCAAATTAATTGCCCCTTGAAAATTGACAAACTGAGTATATGAATATCTAATTCAGGATTAAGTACTAAAGAGAATTTCTTTTAATCGTGGCAGAGACATAAATAATCGTGTGCATGACTCATGCTAAGCTTTGGATGATTAAACTGTAGAAATGAGTGTGCGTTCATACCTTCTTTCAATTACCCAGCAGAAAGAAGTGTGTGCTGAAATCTGATTCCTTCTTTATGGTCCAGATGGAGTCTCACATTCTGTAGTTTGCTTAAATCTATTCAGGCAAATGAATGATTTATTTCTTTACTGAGTATATCATGTGCCCCAGAGTCTTTTAGACCATAAACTATGGAAGAGGTTATTATTAATAATATGTTCTTCAAACTGTAGCTCCAACAATCCTGTCAACATGGGCTGATAGCCACCTTAAGCCACAAGTCTTGATCACCTGATCAATAAAGAAAATAATGACTCATGTGGCATTCAGATTGACAAAGACATAGACCACATTAAGCATGTTACACAGGTTATGAGCAGATCTGTCCTTCTAGATCTCCCTATTCCAGTTTATATATGCAAATCTGTCAGAGTTTTAGCCATGGCATGTGTGGGGAATACTCAGACTACATTGTTTTCATTGACTGGGCCACTGTCATATAAATTACGGAATATTTTATGTATCATTTATGAGTCTTAAAAAATGTAAAGGAATATATTTGCACAGTGATAGACATGTTGAATAATGCTTAAGAAGAAAATTTATTGCTATAGCAAATTATGATGAATCGTTTTTGGTTGCTTTCTACATTTTGGACTTCAAGTATCTTGTATTATTTCATAGCAGTCATGTTTTGTTATTTCCCTGACTAGCATGGTATCATATCAGGTATTCAGTAAGTTAAAACTACTGAAATAAAAACATTCTTCAATTTCTCCATGTATCTGAATATTTCAGTTCTGCAATGAATTCATATTTTTTGACTAACTAATTCATTGAAATTAGTATCTAAATTTTCTTCAATATGGCTCTAATATTTATTATAGAGTATAAGGTCTAACATATGGAACAATCTTTCTATGAAACCTGATGTAATATATAGCAAAGTTTAAAGACTGCATAAGGAAGTCATTGAGTTAAGTTTGAGTTAAGAATTCTGGGATGCCATTAATGTACCTGGAAATTTTATAACTTAATTTTCTTTACATCTACATAATGCTGACATTTGTGAATGTACCAGCATCATGTTTTTCTTATCCTTTCATCTGTTGGTGGGCAAGTGGATTATTTCTATTTACTTGATAGTAAAAATAGAGCAGAAATGAGCATGAATGTGTAAGTATCTTCATAGTAGGAAAAATAAAGTAACTGAGGCCCAGTAAGATATTACACATTCTCTCCAGGCATTTGTTTTGTGTTCAATATAAATCACAAATTGAAGCAAGGAAATTAAACAGGATCATTGCAGTGATGGCAAATTTACTAAGTCCCTTTGGAGAGTAGATTATAGGTTACATGAAAGTAAAGAGGTAGAATACTAACCTCCTAAAGATGTTACCAGGGATGGGTGGAAGTGATTTGCAAAAGCCAAGAAGTGGGGTAGAGGTCAACCCAAAGAGGTGGTGTAAAAATAAGCCATGCAGAAATTTGTTATTTTACAACCAAGTTAAAAATAAAATTTAAAGATATAATAGAACACATTTTAGGTGAGTTAAGAAGTGTGAGGAGGTACTGGGCATTAAAATCTGTTTACAAGATAGGAATAGGAGAATAGCAAAGAAGAGTCATTTCCTCTGGTTGATTAATCAATATTCAGGATCTTTGAAAAGCTTCATAAAAGTCTACTACTAAGTTGTTGGGAGCGATGCCCTTGAAGCCCTCCATTGTTAATGATATTATTATGGTTAGAACTAAGTATGACTAGGTTCTTAGAAAATCCCCAACCAGCTGCAGATGACTAATACAAATCTGGTGGTCAGGATGAATAATGATATGACAAAGTTGTCCTGCTGACTAATAATATGACAAACCTGTGACCTTTCTGACAACCTGTCAACATCAGCCTACTCCCTGACCACACAAATATCGTGTCCTTGGCCTGCGTAAATGCTTCTTACTTCCCCCCTCCCTCTGTTACCCATGTTATGGTATTAATTCAGCCTTGGGGAAAAATAAAATGGTCGCCTTGATCAGACTCTTGTCTTGGCGTCCTCCTTCGTGTCTCTTGTCCCCCATTCTCTTCCAGGTGACCCCCGGACCTGTTGCTTATACTAAGTAAACTAATTTCAAAATGTAGTTGAAAAGACCAAGTTTGAGCAGATTAATACTGCATAGATAGGCAATGTTTCCTCCAGATTTCCTGAATTATTAAATAAAAATCATACTGAGATCCATAGGAAACATATCTGTAACTTTTTGGTCAGAGACACAAAAAGATCTCAAAAATAGCACAGGATATGGTCATTGTTCTTTGTTACTTGCAATGATAGATCCTATTGATGAATACAGTATTCTGTCTTGCTGACACTCATGGAAAAATTAATCTCAAACTAAGTGGGAATCTTCCTTTCTGCTAAATAATTTTGATAATGCCAGAATGAGCTTCATGGATAAAAGTTCTCCATGATATTACCCAACATTGGAACTTTCATGCCAAAATACTAACCCAAATGTCAAAATATGTCTATTAGAGTAATGACATAACATAGGCAGGCAAGAATTTTCATTTGGATATGTTACTAACAGGATTTTGTTCTTGCACAAGTGGCTAGGCACATAGACATACATGTATAGGAAATTCTATATACATATGGAATTCTTCCCCTGGACCAAGTGGAAAAAGAAAAGAAGGAGAGAAGAATAGAAGAGGAAGAGGAGGAGGAGAAAGAGGAGGAATGTGAAAGGAGGATGAGGTCAAGGAGGACTAGGAGAATGAGGAGGACAAGTAGGACAAGGAATATGAGGATGGGAAGGACAAGGAGAACTAGGAAGACAAGGATGATGAGGAGGAGGAGGAAGAGAAACAATAAGGTCATGAAGTTGAAAGAGGAATGTTTTGGAGAATGGAGCTGTGGGGAGCTAGAAAGTAGATATTAATGATAGATATCATATTTCACTGTATAAACCTCAAGAAAATTCTATACAAAGCAGAGTTTTTAGTATTCTGGTTCTTACAATCTTTCCACCAATCTTCTGAGATACATTTTCAGCCATAGGTGGAAGTGCTATAATGCAAATAAATTAGTTGGGGCTGAGTTCCCCAAGATCTGTTAGTATTTCCATGTGTCTAGCTATGGTTTTCTTTGTTAGGCTCCATTTGTTGCAAAGAGAAATGCCTTCGTTGAGGAGTGGTGGCTACATTTATGTGTATACAAATAGGATAAGATTTAGAAATCAGTAAGGAATTATGCTGTTCTATGATCATGATGGCAGTATATTGTTTTCTAATGCTCATGAGTTTACTAGATCCAGCAAGAGCTTATGACTCTTGAAAGAAAAAGAATTAACCTCTTCCATAGATGAGCGCCCCTTATTGGTTGCCAAACAGAGAATTGATAGACCTGAGTCCATATAGACATAGATAATAAAAATAAACTCAATAGGTTGAATTTATATATTATGCTACACACACACACACACACACACATACACACACACACACACACATATATATATATATATATGATTTCCTATATGTAGCAATAACTATCAAAGAAAAGAAAAAGTGGTTAATAGCTTGAGATTTAAGAAATATAAGACAAGTTGGCGGAGGGAATCTGGAATATTTAGGAGGGTGAAAGTGATACAATTCTATTCTAATTAAAAACATATTTTGAAAAAATAAGAAATTGATGAAAATGAGGAGTTATGAAGTAAAGTAACTAATTACATCCAGAATGCCAGGTTGTTCAGTTCTAGTTGCCTTCTTAGAGCTGGTTCATGGCTTTTCATATAGTTCTCATGGCCACGTAACAGTTTCTCTATCAACTTGGACATATGATGTAAGTTACAGTGACATCGTATTACATATAAAGGCATACATGATTTGCAAACATCACTCTTGATGGCAAAAAGGTATTTTCTAGAAATGATGTATGTTCCAGATATTGTTGAGAGCATGCAACGAATGCAGCAAAACAATGAAGGATGAATGCAATAACTGACAAATCTCTGTGGAATGATGTCTAATATTGTGAAGCCATACATAAGATGATAAAATTTATTCATTAGACCATTGTTTTGTTTGGTTGTTATGTTTGTTTTGTTTTGTTTCGGTTTTAGATTCTCCTTGTCATTTATAGCTTGTGTCAAGAAACATCACAAAAGAGATAGAGACTGGCTCTGTTAAGGAAATGCAACCTATAAGTTATGTTCTACCTCCTGTGTGCTATAACAGCTTCATTTGTCCCTCTGCCTCATCATTCTCCTCAGTCTGTGATGTGTGGGCATCCTGATTTGTGTTTTCTATATTTGTTTCCTTGGACTAAACCCAAATTTACTCCATATTCAGGTAAGAAGTACTCAACCATATTCCTTACCCTGAATCTAATAATCAGAGTAATTGCTCATCCCTCCAGCATTCCTGCATAGAACCAAGAATGAAGCTTCTTTCTAATAGAAAATTATTGAGTATGATTAAAATATATCCACCTAAACACAATTATAATTATGGTATACTAAAATTATATATATATATATATATGCTTTTCATAATTTTATTTTTTAAATGAAAAAATGAAACTTTTGAATATGTGAAATAAGCCCTTTGATAAACATATTATTCTGTATTTTTAACTTGTTCCTGTAAAAATCTTAAAATTACTTCAGATTTTTTAAAATGTAATTTGACATAATAGAAAGTATTATAAACAGACCTATAAGGTCTCAAAACTATTGATGCATATGAAGTGCTTAACCAAACAATTGGCATTAATTTTAAAAATATACAAATGAGTTAACTGATTTCCCATCGAAAATGAATTTTGTTAAGTTGGGGTCATGAATGAGAGAATAATGTGCTTGTAGTGATCATAAAGAGTAGACTTTAGATCCCATAAAGCAACTTAAAATCCAAGTATATGCGACACTTAGTTTACAATTCTATCAGATGTGGAGAGCAGAAACCGGAAATTACTGAGCAAGATGGCTGACCAGACCAAAAAGATAAGTTCCAGATTCAATTAGAAACCATATTTAATATAAGCATAAGGAGAACTTGATTGAGGAAAGCAATCAACATGCGCATCACACACACACACACACACACACACACACACACACACACCCAGACCACATGCAAATTCACTCACATACATGAACTACAAATTCACACTTCACACAAATACATTCAAACAAGTTTAAAGTTGTATTAAATTCGTCATGTTTTCATTATTTTCTATTAATTTTTGTTTTGTGTTTGTTTAAAATGCAATATTATATAACTGTAGAATTCCTTTACCTTAAACATCTCCAGGCAAACTATCTTTATGTTTCTACATGCCTGTCTGCTGTACAGCTTGGTAGGTCCCTGTGCTCCCACGAATTGTAATGACAGTATACACATCACAGATGGTATAGTAGGACTATATGCCATTGCTAATCAGGCTTATCACAGCTGGCAGTTTCTAAAGTCACTTTTCCTGCCCATGTCTTTCTTGGTACATGAAACCTACTTTTGAAACTGCTGATTGCTCCAATCCACTAAAATATTCTGGCATCCACCTGTATCTATTTCCTGCATTCCGGCCAAGCTCTATGATTTCTCGCTTTGATTAGACATCACTGCTGATTCCGACTTAATGCTATCTTCATAACTCTAAATATTGAAATGGAAAATAATGAACCTTGAAGCAAGTGTCCTCGAATCTCATAATATATAAAAATTAGGATCTAGTGCTTAACTTCACACGAAGTCTTCATTTATAGACTCAAAGATACAGCTTTAGGGCAAAGCCATGTATGTGAACTCAGCATTGCTGAGAATGCCAAGCTACCTGTCATGGTATTTGTTAAGAATATGTCAAAATCAATCCAAAAGCTTAGGATATTCTCTCAGTAATTGCTGCCCTATGGTGCCAAGGAAAGGTAACACTAGGAGTCACTTATTCACATTGAAAGGAAGTAGAAGAATATCACTTAAAATTTTGAAACCTGCTGTGGTATACTCCTGATGTGCAGCCACTTTGGTGGTGGAAGTAAAGTTCAAGATTATCTTCACTTATACAGTGAGTTTTAGCCCAGCCTGGAAAAATATATAACCTGTTCTTTTAAAGATTAAACAAACAATTCTTTTGAAATCTGATGAGGAACTTGGCTTCATAGATTTTATTTTAGAAGGGGAAACAATTAGTATTAATGTAATTGAAATAATTCTTCAGTATTTTAGTCAATTATTTCTTCCTTCCTTCTTTCCTTCTTTCCTTCCTTCCTTTCTTCCTCCTTCCTTCCTTCCTTCCTTGCCTTTTTTTCTGTTTCTGTTTCTGTTTCTTTTTTCTTAAGACAGGAGATTATACTGGTTGGCTTCAAAATCACAAAGAACCAACTACTTACATCTGTCCTTGCCTCATTAGTGCTGTAATTAGAAGGATGAGCTATAAAGCCAGACTTTATTATTACAGTGAACATTATACAACCACGTTACTGTTCCTTCATATGTAGAAAATTTCTTACTCAAAGACTCTGAACATAAACACACAGTGAGAGTTGGACACCATGATCTAATCACAGATACGCACAAATGGGCTTACTTTAACTTTATACAAAGGCATTCAGAGGGTAGAGGAGTCACATTATTCTTAGAATCCTCATGTTAATTGAGCCATGCACTATCTCTGTGTACATCTTTTGCTTCACTTCATAATTATTCTTCATTGTTGTGTGCATTGTTATTTAGTTCCTTTTCCACACGAGTCCTATAGGCATTCAAATGTTGACAAATGTGTTTAGAACGATTCCACATTTTCCATTTCCACTTTAAAGTGACACGAGAATGAAGATTCCGAAAAGGAAAGAGACTATCCCTACTGCATTTTTAAAAACTTGTTCTCATTTTTCTTAAAGCTATATCGATTTTTCAGAATGAATATTTAAAAAAAAAGACTTCTTCACAAACACAGCTGTGTATTGAACCTGCAGATCACCCAGCAGTCATAATCTTCCAGGTTCACTCCACACCATTGAACATACACCAACAGCTATTTTTCCGGTTTACTAAGCACAATAAATATTACCTGAATAACAAATTCAGTTTATGTCCTCTGCATGGTTATTATTTATGCAACTTGAATTCATTGATAACACTTTTTCATGCACCCAAAAATTTCTTACTGAAAATCAAGAAAAGCAAATGGTCTTCGTAAGATAGCAGGCCTTCTAAGTGGGACTTACAGGTGCAAGGCATGCACAGACACACAGACACATTTGTACAGAACTCAGGATTCCCAAATTCTGTTTATTATCAGAAGAAGATGCTTATCTTTTCATGTATTACTCCGGTTATTTTCTCGTATTTACCTGATCTAACGTTAGTCCTCCATACCTCTTATTTTCCTTTGATCATTTTCACCCTCTGTTCTTTGTGTTTTAAGGACAGGTTTAGCATCTGTCTCCCTGGCCACTAGAAAATCTTACTACACTTTTTGCTCTCTCCAAGTGTTACAAAGATGATTGTCATGTCTCTTAGCCGGTTTCCTCTTCAGTTTAATAAGGTGACAATTTACTTGGGAGAGATGAATCAGTGCTTATGAGTATGTACTGCTCTTTCAGTGGATCCAATTTTAAGCATCTATAATACTTGATTCTGTTATGGTTTGAATAGGTACAGACCCCAAAGACTGTGTGCTTAGAATCCTGGCCCATAGGGAATGGCACTATTGGAAAGTGTAAACTTGTTGGAGTATGTTTGGCCTTGTTGGAGGAATTGTGTTACTTTAGCATGGGCTTTGAGGTATAATATGCTCAAGCTGTGCCCAGTGTCATATACGGTCTCCTTCTCCTGCCTATAGACCAAGATGTAGAACTCTCAGCTGCCCCAAAATCATGCCTGTCTGCATACTGCCATGCTTCCTAGCATAATAATAAACTAAACTGCTGAAAATATAAGCCAATCAGAATAGAATGTTTTCCTTTTTAAAAGTTGTTGTTGAGAACAGTGGGAGAGAGACCTCACCGCCTGGTCAGGTGGGCACTCCTGAGGCTGCAGAGCAGAAGAGACCACCAACACTGCCCACCACTGCCCACATCCCTGGCCCAAGAGGAAACTGTATAAGGCCTCTGGGCTCCCATGGGGGAGGGCCCAGGAGCGGCAGGACCCCTGCCTGAGACGCCGCCGGAACCTGAAGGAAACAGACTGGATAAACAGTTCTCTGCACCCAAATCCCGTGGGAGGGAGAGCTAAACCTTCAGAGAGGCAGACACGACTGCGAAACCAGAAGAGACTGCTCTCTGCACACATTACTGATTCCAGAGGAAAACACCAAACTCCATCTGGAACCCTGGTGCACGGAGGCTCCCGGAAGGGGCGGCACAGATCTTCCTGGTTGCTGCCACCTCAGAGAGTCCGTGGGCAGCACCCCGAGAGCGAACTTGAGCCTCGGGACCACAGGTAAGACCAACTTTTCTGCTGCAAGTGACCTGCCTGGTGAACTCAAGACACAGGTCCACAGGAACAGCTGAAGACCTGTAGAGGGACAAAACTACACACACGAAAGCAGAACACTCTGTCCCCATAACTGGCTGAAAGAAAACAGTAAAACAGGTCTACAGCACTCCTGACACACAGGCTTATAGGACAGTCTAGCCACTGTCAGAAATAGCAGAACAAAGTAACACTAGAGATAATCTGATGGCAAGAGGCAAGCGCAGGAAACAACAAAACCAAGACTACATGGCAACATCGGAGCCCAATTCTCCCACCAAAGCAAACATGGAATATTCAAACACACCAGAAAAGCAAGATCTAGTTTCAAAATCATATTTGATCATGATGCTGGAGGACTTCAAGAAAGACGTGAAGAACTCCCTTAGAGAAACACAGGAAAACATTAATAAACAAGTAGAAGCCCCACAGAGAGAATAACAAAATGCCTGAAAGAATTCCAGGAAAACACAATCAAACAGTTGAAGGAATTAAAAATGGAAATAGAAGCAATCAAGAAAGAACACATGGAAACAACCCTGGATATAGAAACCAAAAAAGAAGAGACAAGGAGCTGTAGATACAAGCTTCACAACAGAATACAAGAGATGGAAGAGAGAATCTCAGGAGCAGAAGATTCCATAGTAATCATTGACTCAACTGTCAAAGATAATGTAAAACGGAAAAAGCTACTGGTCCAAAACATACAGGAAATCCAGGACTCAATGAGAAGATCAAACCTAAGGATAATAGGTATAGAAGAGAGTGAAGACTCCCAGCTCAAAGGACCAGTAAATATCTTCAACAAAATCATAGAAGAAAACTTCCCTAACCTAAAAAAAGAGATACCCATAGGCATACAAGAAGCCTACAGAACTCCAAATAGACTGGACCAGAAAAGAAACACCTCCCGTCACATAATAGTCAAAACACCAAACGCACAAAATAAAGAAAGAATATTAAAAGCAGTAAGGGAAAAAGGTCAAGTAACATATAAAGGCAGACCTATCAGAATCACATCAGACTTTTCGCCAGAAACTATGAAGGCCAGAAGATCCTGGACTGATGTCATACAGACCCTAAGAGAACACAAATGCCAGCCCAGGCTACTGTATCCTGCAAAACTCCTCAATTAACATAGATGGAGAAACCAAGATATTCCATGACAAAACCAAATTTACACAATATCTTTCTACAAATCCAGCACTACAAAGGATAATAAATGGTAAAGCCCAACATAAGGAGGCAAGCTATACCCTAGAAGAAGCAAGAAACTAATGTCTTGGCAACAAAACAAAGAGAAGAAAAAAGCACACAAATATAACCTCACATCCAAATATGAATACAACCGTAAGCAATAATCACTATTCCTTAATATCTCTCAACATCAATGGCCTCAACTCCCCAATAAAAAGACATAGATTAACAAACTGGATACGCATCGAGGACCCTGCATTCTGCTGCCTACAGGAAACACACCTCAGAGACAAAGACAGACACTACCTCAGAGTGAAAGGCTGGAAAACAACTTTCCAAGCAAATGGTCGGAAGAAGCAAGCTGGAGTAGCCATTCTAATATCAAATAAAATCAATTTTCAACTAAAAGACATCAAAAAAGATAAGGAAGGACACTTCATATTCATCAAAGGAAAAATCCACCAAGATGAACTCTCAATCCTAAATATCTATGCCCCAAATACAAGGGCACCTACATACGTAAAAGAAACCTTACTAAAGCTGAAAGCACACATTGCACCTCACACAATAATAGTGGGAGATTTCAACACCCCACTCTCATCAATGGACAGATCATGGAAACAGAAATTAAGCAGAGACATAGACAGACTAAGAGAAGTCATGAGCTAAATGGACTTAACGGATATTTATAGAACATTCTATCCTAAAGCAAAAGGATATACCTTCGTCTCAGCTCCTCATGGTACTTTCTCCAAAATTGACCATATAATTGGTCAAAAAACGGGCCTCAACAGGTACAGAAAGATAGAAATAATCCCATGCGTGCTATCGGACCACCACGGCCTAAAGCTGGTCTTCAATAACAATAAGGGAAGAACGCCCACATATACGTGGAGGTTAAACAATGCTCTACTCAATGATAACCTGGTCAAGGAAGAAATAAAGAAAGAAATTAAAAACTTTTTTAGAATTTATTGAAAATGAAGGTACAACATACCCAAACTTATGGGACACAATGAAAGCTGTGCTAAGAGGAAAACTCATAGCGCTGAGTGCCTGCAGAAAGAAACAGGAAAGAGCATATGTCAGCAGCTTGACAGCACACCTAAAAGCTCTAGAACAAAAAAGAAGCAAATACACCCAGGAGGAGTAGAAGGCAGGAAATAATCAAACTCAGAGCTGAAATCAACCAAATAGAAACAAAAAGAATCATAGAAAGAATCAACAGAACCAAAAGTTGGTTCTTTGAGAAAATCAACAAGATAGATAAACCCTTAGCCAGACTAACGAGAGGACACAGAGAGTGTGTCCAAATTAACAAAATCAGAAAATGAAAAGGAGACATAACTACAGATTCAGAGGAAATTCAAAAAATCATCAGATCTTACTATAAAAGCCTATATTCAACAAAACTCGAAAATCTACAGGAAATGGACAATTTCCTAGACAGATACCAGGTACCGAAGTTAAATCAGGAACAGATAAACCAGTTAAACAACCCCATAACTCCTAAGGAAATAGAAGAAGTCATTAAAGGTCTCCCAACCAAAAAGAGCCCAGGTCCAGATGGGTTTAGTGCAGAATTCTATCAGACCTTCATAGAAGACCTCATACCAATATTATCCAAACTATTCCACAAAATTGAAACAGATGGAGCACTACCGAACTCCTTCTATGAAGCCACAATTACTCTTACACCTAAACCACACAAAGACCCAACAAAGTAAGAGAACTTCAGACCAATTTCCTTATGAACATCGACGCCAAAGTACTCAACAAAATTCTGGCAAACCTAATCCAAGAGCACATCAAAACAATCATCCACCATGATCAAGTAGGCTTCATCCCAGGCATGCAGGGATGGTTTAATATACGGAAAACCATCAACGTGATCCATTATATAAACAAACTGAAAGAACAAAACCACATGATCATTTCATTAGATGCTGAGAAAGCATTTGACAAAATTCAACACCCCTTCATGATAAAAGTACTGGAAAGAATAGGAATTCAAGGTCCATACCTAAATATAGTAAAAGCCATATACAGCAAACCAGTGGCTAACATTAAACTAAATGGAGAGAAACTTGAAGCAATCCCACTAAAATCAGGGACTAGACAAGGCTGCCCACTCTCTCCCTACTTATTCAATATAGTTCTTGAAGTTCTAGCCAGAGCAATCAGACAACAAAAGGACGTCAAGGGGATACAGATCTGAAAAGAAGAAGTCAAAATATCACTATTTGCAGATGATATGATAGTATATTTAAGTGATCCCAAAAGTTCCACCAGAGAACTACTAAAGCTGATAAACAACTTCAGCAAAGTGGCTGGGTATAAAATTAACTCAAACAAATCAGTTGCCTTCTTCTACACAAAAGAGAAACAAGCCGAGAAAGAAATTAGGGAAACGACACCCTTCATAATAGACCCAAATAATATAAGGTACCTCGGTGTGACTTTAACCAAGCAAGTAAAAGATCTGTACAATAAGAACTTCAAGACACTGAAGAAAGAAATTGAAGAAGATCTCAGTAGATGGAAAGATCTCCCATGCTCATGGATTGGCAGGATTAATATAGTAAAAAATGGCCATTTTACCAAAAGCGATCTACAGATTCAATGCAATCCCCATCAAAATACCAATCCAATTCTTCAAAGAGTTAGACAGAACAATTTGTAAATTCATCTGAATAACAAAACCCAGGATAGCTAAAACTATCCTCAACAATAAAAAGGACTTCAGGGGGAATCACTATCCCTGAACTCAAGCAGTATTACAGAGCAATAGTGATAAAAACTGCATGGTATTGGTACAGAGACAGACAGATAGACCAATGGAATAGAATTGAAGACCCAGAAATGAACCCACACACCTATGGTCACTTGATTTTTGACAAAGGAGCCAAATCCATCCAATGGAAAAAAGATAGCATTTTCAGCAAATGGTGCTGGTTCAACTGGAGGTCAACATGTAGAAGAATGCAGATCGATCCATGCTTATCACCCTGTACAAAGCTTAAGTCCAAGTGGATCAAGGACCTCCACATCAAACCAGACACACTCAAACTAATAGAAGAAAAACTAGGGAAGCATCTGGAACACATGGGCACTGGAAAAAATTTCCTGAACAAAACACCAATGGCTTATGCTCTAAGATCAAGAATCGACAAATGGGATCTCATAAAACTGCAAAGCTTCTGTAAGGCAAAGGACACTGTGGTTAGGACAAAACGGCAAACCAACAGATTAAAAAAGATCTTTACCAATCCTACAACAGATAGAGGCCTTATATCCAAAAATATACAAAGAACTCAAAAAGCTAGACAAGATGGAGACAAATAACCCTATTAAAAAATGGGGTTCAGAGCTAAACAAAGAATTCACAGCTGAGGAATGCCCAATGGCTGAGAAACACCTAAAGAAATGTTCAACATCTTTAGTCATCAGGGAAATGCAAATCAAAACAACCCTGAGATTTCACCTCACACCAGTGAGAATGGCTAAGATCAAAAACTCAGGTGACAGCAAATGCTGACGAGGATGCGGAGAAAGAGGAACACTCCTCCATTGTTGGTGGGGTTGCAGACTGGTGCAACCATTCTGGAAATCAGTCTGGAGGTTCCTCAGAAAATTGGACATTGAACTGCCTGAGGATCCAGCTATACCTCTCTTGGGCATATACCCAAAAGATGCCCCAACATATAAAAAAGACACGTGCTCCACTATGTTCATTGCAGCCTTATTTATAATATCCAGAAGCTGGAAAGAACCCAGATGCCCTTCAACAGAGGAATGGATACAGAAAATGTGGTACATCTACACAATGGTATATTATTACTCAGCTATCAAAAACAACGACTTTTATGAAATTTGTAGGCAAATGGTTGGAACTGGAAAATATCATCCTGAGTGAGCTAACCCAATCACAGAAAGACATACATGGTATGCACTCATTGATAAGTGGCTATTAGCCCAAATGCTTGAATTACCCTAGATGCCTAGAACAAATGAAACTCAAGACGGATGATCAAAATGTGAAGGCTTCACTCCTTCTTTAAAAGGGGAACAAGAATACCCTTGGCAGGGAAGAGAGAGGCAAAGATTAAAACAGAGACTGAAGGAACACCCATTCAGAGCCTGCCCCACATGTGGCCCATACATATACAGCCACCCAATTAGACAAGATGGATGAAGCAAAGAAGTGCAGAAGTGTAGATCGCTCCTGAGAGACACAGCCAGAATATAGCAAATACAGAGGCGAATGCCAGCAGCAAACCACTGAACTGAGAATAGGACCCCCGTTGAAGGAATCAGAGAAAGAACTGGAAGAGCTTGAACGGGCTGGAGACCCCATATGTACAACAACAATGCCAAGCAACCAGAGCTTCCAGGGACTAAGCCACTACCTAAAGACTATACATGGACTGACCCTGGACTCTGACCTCATAGGTAGCAATGAATATCCTAGTAAGAGCACCAGTGGAAGGGGAAGCCCTGGGTCCTGCTAAGACTGAACCCCAGTGAACTAGACTGTTGGGGGAGGCGGCAATGGGGGAGGGTTGGGAGGGGAACACCCATAAGGAAGGGAGGTGGGAGGGTGATGTTTGCCCGGAAACCGGGAAAGGGAATAACACTCGAAATGTATATAAGAAATGTTCAAGTTAATAAAAAAAATTTGTTGTTATCATGGTGTCTCTTTAAATTAATAAAACCCTAAGACAGGTTCACAACCAACTCAAATACCAGTTCTGGGGTATGCTATTACATAGCCTTTATGGTACATATATTTGTATGTACATACTCTCACAAAGAAATATGCATATAATTCAAAATTAGATATAAATCTATGTATAAATAAAAGTTATTAAAAAGTGAAATATAATTTTCATATTTTCTATTGCATTATCTTTCTGGACATGTTTTTAAAAATTGACAGTACAAGTAGTGTTTGAAACATTTGTCATTTAAACTAAAATAATTTCACCAAATTTCCATTCTTTCACACTGATACCCAATGTTCTATGCCTTTATTTCTTAGTATATTTTAAAGAGAACAAGTTGCTGTCCATGGGAAAAAAAAAAGAGCAGACAGGAAGTGATTCTTAAACAAACTTAGAATTCTCCCAGTGTTCCCCTTGCATCTCCAAATGTGTTAAAAGCTAAGGAGTCATTATTGGAAAGATTAAATGGCAAGAACCGGAAAGAAGCAAAGAACTGGAACAAGTTTTATGTACAGCATAATCATAGAAAGAAAAACTCTTGAATAGAAATGAAATATTAGTGGCAATACTAAGTAATTACAGTTAGGGACAAACAGAAATAAAAAATATCCTTCAATTAAAAGAAAATATTTACCTTTAGAGACACACTAAAATGGACAAAGAACTCTATAATTCTCAGTTGATAAAGCAACATATGTCTAAAAAATTATGGAATACTAAATGACATATAAAAGCACCTGAGAGCATAAAACTTACACATCTTGGTGAATTATGGAGCAATAAATGAAGTGTGTGTGTGTGTGTGTGTGTGTGTGTGTGTGTGTGTGTGTGTGTGTGTGTGTGTGTGTGTGTGTGTGTGTGTGTGTTTGTTACAGAAGACATGTTTTTATAAGAAAATATATAAGCCTGGAAGTACATTTGAAGATTAACAATGCATTTCATAGTTTAGATGAATGCTAATTTTCCTAGACATAAACCATGTCTTAAAGAAAAGATATAAATGTAATTTATATTTAAGTGATGATGATTCCTTGAATAACTTAACATGAGAGCATTGTTTTGAATTTACACGAATTCTATTTAAAGTCAAAGTTTTCGAGTCAATAAACATATCTTTCATGTTCATGTAATGTAAAACCTATTTTATCTAGAAATCTTACTTCAGACCCTTTTCTTGCTACTGAGAGTTTGATGATGCCTTTGCCAATATGTCCTTGGGAAACACATTGCTGCCTGTGGTGGTTTGAAATAGGTTTGTTCACTACACAGTCATATTTTTCAAGGCTTGGCCATAGGGAGTGGCACTATTAGGAGGAGTGGCTCTGTTGGAAGAAAAGTGTCTCTACTGGTATAGGTTTTGATGTCTCTTCATGCTCAAGGTCTACCCAATGTGAAATCTAGTCTCCTTTTGAATGCTTTTCCTTTGGACAATAATCTCTTCCTGCATTTGGAAAAAGAGGTAGAACATTTAGCTCCTCCAGCACCCTGTCATGGTTACTGCCATGATGATAATGGACTGAACCTCTGAAATTTTAAATCAGCCCCATTTGGATGCTTGGCTTTATAAGAGTTACCTTCTCCATGATGGATTTCACAACAAGAAAACCCAAAGTAAGACAGAAATTGGTATCAGGGACTGAGTATTTCTGTGATATACCTGACCAAGGCTGTTTGGAGGAATGTGGATTTAGAGACTTTGGAAAGCAGTTAAATGTCTTAAGTGGGGCTTACTGGACAATATTGGTAGAAGCATGACAGTGTTGATGAGGGTAACTTGAATTGTGGGGACTTGATTCAGAGGTTTACAAGGAAAAGAATTTAAAAATGTAGTCTAGAGACTGTTCTTGTAATGTTTTATTGATGGATGTAGCTGATTTTTGTCCTTGCCTGAGTGTGTTTGAGGATAAGGTGAAGAGATGTAGACTAATTGCATTGACAAAGGAAATCTCAAGACAGTTTAGCTTAGACTCTGTCTTGTGTTTAACTGACAAGAAGAGCCTTTTGATCAAACGTAGCAAACTGAGAAAGGAAAAATACAAAGTCTATGGTTCAAAGATTAAAAGGGCACCAGGAAATGGAATGAAGCTAAATCCTGTGTTTAGGAAATTAAATAGAAATAAAAGAGTAGTGATCTTAGGGCAAGATCCTACCTAGTTAAGATTATTTATGTATTTGTAATTCAACAGGGCAGTTCGACAGAATAGTTATATCATGTTAGGTATTACTATGACGATGCTATTGCATTCATTTGAATATAAAGACACATGATTGTATGTCAAAATGACAAAGAATTGATTGTGATGGCTTTTCTCACTGGTCAACTTCACCATATCCAGAATGAACTACAATCCAGAAATGGAGGGATCACCTGTGATTCAGATCTTGAGGCAGGAAGCCTCTGTCTACAGACCCAGGTCTTGACATGGATATCTTCAGCCTTAGTGGCCATGAAAAGCTTAGGCCCAAGCAAGGTAGCACACACATTTACGAATACTTAAGCAAGCAGTTCTCAGCATTCTCGGCCAGCCTGGGACAAAGCAAGTTCCTAATCCAGCTGTGGTGGCACAAACCTTTATTCTGGTCCACACCTTCTCCTGGAGGCCTAAATAAAGACCTTGAAAGAAGGAAGATTCACTCTTCTTCATCTGCTTGCACTTACTTGTCAACACATCAGTTGGAAGCTACTTCTTCAGGATTCCAGATTATAGAGAAGGCCATCTGAAGCAACTAGCTTCATCAGATTGAGCAACTGATAAATTCTTAGACTTCCCATTCACAGTGACCATTGTTAGCTTATTTGGACTATAGACTAAGTCATTATAATAAATCTCCTTAATATATCAAAGCATTCTATAATTTCTATGACTCCAGAGAACCCCAACTTATACAGAGGTTATTGGATAAAGTGGAGCCTACCTGCAATGGAAGATCCAAGAGTATTGAAAATGCCAGTACCATGTTATGACTACCAAGAACTGCAACAACATGGGAGTTGAGTCAGTCAGAACCTAGAGTGCTATAGAGGGCAGAGCTGGAGAAGTGACCCAAGCCCTTTGGAGGAGCCTAGAGATTGAACCAAGTCTGGGTGTATGGATCCCAGATATTGAAACAAGGAGCTGTGAAGTTGAAGTTTCTTTTGACATCCCATTATGTTAGAGATGCCAGATCTGTGGGATTCTTGCCCAGGAAAGTTACTAATAGGGTCTAGAAACAGCCCCAGAAAAAGAATGATGTTACAGCCAACAAAGCTGAAAGGTATTGGACATCACTCACAGAGCCACAAAGTCTGGAGCTTGCCCAGATGCTTTTGATGTTGCTTTGGTCCAGTATTTCCTTACTATGATGTTTTGGAATGATAATATATGTCCTGTGATATTGGATGCAATCTGCCTCTTAATTTTGATCTTATAGGGGATTTCAGTTAAGTCATTACATGAATCTGAGAAGAGGCTTTGGACTTTGGACTTATTATAGGGACTTTGAAGATGGATTAAAAGCAGTCTGCATTATGTTATAGTCACAAGCCTATATCAGTATCAGGGCGTGAAATGTTGGTAGTTTGAAGATGTTTGCCCCTCACAAATTCATGGATTTGATGGTTTGGCCATAGGGAATGGGACAATTAGGAGTTGTGGCTTTATTGAAGTAGATGGGGACTTTTTGGATAAAGTTTGTGACTGTGGGAGGTGGGCTTTGAGGTCTCCCAGTGATCACACTTTGTCCAGTGTGTAATCTAGTCTTTGTCTGCCTGTTTATGTAGAACGGCAGTCTTCTACGGTCTTTAGATCCAGATGTAGAAGTCTTGGCTTCTCTACTACTCTGCCTTGCTTCCTGCTATGATGAAAATGGACTAAACCTCTGAAACTGTAAGATAGCTCCAATCAAATGTTTGTCATTATGAGAATTGTCTTTGCTCTGACATCTTTTCACAGCATTAAAAACTTAAACTAGGATAGCAGCTATCACTCATACAAATACTTTTTTATATTATCCATAAATGGAAAGAATATTTTCAGTTTCTCTTGGCTTACTAAACATACCAGACAGATTACCAACTTTACACTATTATTAGTCTTTATTGAAGAAACAGTGTAAGCCTTCTGCATACACACACACACACAAACACACACACACACACACACACACACACATACTTGGGTAAGGAACTAAAAAGTTTTTGAATGGTTGCAATATAACATTACATAATCTGATAATTGCATATTTATGTCTTGTTTTAAGGCATTAGACTCAGACATGTTCCCACATTTTTGATAGAACATGTATTACAATAAAAAAGACACCCAACTTCTGCCATTAATTTATGCATACTTTATAGGAGTATAGGAACTTTTCAAGAAAGTATCCTAAGAATCACAGATACACAAAGAAAGAAACTTTTATTCGCAAATCTTTAACTAAAAATGGGTTTTTAATGTACTTACATATTTATTCATAAACATTTCAGTGTTTATTTTCTGACTAACATATTGCTTTTAATTATGTGTGTTTTCTTGTTGGCAGCTCATCTATAGACAGCTATTGCAACTTTACTGCAAATGATTATTGGCTCTGGGAATTATTTCACTTGGGGGTTTCAACATAAGCTGATAATCTTACTTATAGATAAAATAAACTTTATCAATTTCTATTTTATTTCTATTTTTACAATTTTCACTTGTATGTGTTATAGCAGGGCTTCATAAATAGTAGAAATGAGGGGTAAGGCCATTGGCTCCTTATTGTCAGCCTGTGGCAGTGCCAGTTTCTTACCATAGTTTTTATATTAGCCATGGGCTTTTCAGGCACTTCCATTATCTTAGAAAGATGTTTACAGCGTCTATTTTCCGAGACTCTTTATGTTTTATTTTTTAAAATATTTTTGAGAATTCCGAATATGCTTATAATTTCATCAAATACTCGTTCTGAGTATGTTGATATGAGAAAATGTTTTTTCTTTCTTAATCTACTAATGTAAATAACTACATTTATTTAGTTATAAATGGATAGTTTTAAGAGGATCTAAGTAAGTGGAAATATATCCATGTCTAGGGATTTTAAAATCTCAGCATTTTTTTTAATTCTTTAATCTTTTTTTTAACAGTTCAATCATTATCCCCCTCCTGGCCCATGCTCTGACTGTTCCTCATCCCATACCTCCTCACCTATCACTAAGAGGATGTCCCCACCACCCCCATCCCACTCAACAAGACCTCCCCCTTACCTGGAGCCTCAAGTCTCACCATGGTTAGGTGCAACTTCTCTCACTGAGACCAGAACAGGCTGTCTTCTGCTGTATATGTGTTGGGGGACTCTTATCAGCTGGTTTATGACTGTCTGGTCTCAGTGTCTGAGAGATCTTGGTGGTTCAGGTTACTTGAGATTGTGAGATTACGGGTCTACCCATGGGGCCCACCTCCTCAGGTTCTTCTAGCTTTTCCCTACTTTAACCACAGGGATACCCAACTTCTGTCCATTAGTTCCGTGTAAGTATTTGCATATGACTCTTTCAGCTGCTTGTTAGGCCTCTCTGAGGGCAGCAGTGCTAGGCTCCTGGCTGTAAGCACACCATAGCATCAGTAATAGTGTCAGGCCTTGGAGCCTACTCTTCAACTGGATCACTATTTGGGCTCTTCTCCATTTTTGTCCTTGCAGTTTTTTGTTTTTTGGTTTTTGTTTTTTGTTTGTTTGTTTGTTTTCTTTTTCTTTTTTTTTTCACAAGAACAATTCTGGGTCAGAGTTTTTGATTGTGGGATCGCAAACCTATCCCTCCACTTGATGCCCTGTCTTTTTCCTGGAGATGGACTCTACAAGTTCCCTATCCCCACTGTCCGGTATTTCATCTAAGTTCCTTCCCTTTGGGTCCTTGGAGTTTCTCACCTCCAAGGTCTCTGGTGCTTTCTATAGATTCCCCCCATCTCCTGCCTCCTAAAGTTTCCTGTTTCCATTCTATCTGATGGCCCTCAGGGCTTAAGTCCTGTTTCTCCCTGCCCCCAATACTGGAACATGCCTCTTTCTCCTCCCTGTCCCCTTTCTCACCCTGGTTCCTCCCTCCCTCTGACCCCCATGATTGTTTTCTTCGCCATCTCCCCAAGTGGGATTGAGGCATCCTCCCTTGAGCCCTTTAAATGGTTAACCTTGCTGAATCTGAGGATTGTATACTGGGAATTCTATACATTTTGGGAATATCCATTGTTTACTGAGTATGTACCATAGTCTTAGTTACCTCACTCAGGATGATATTTTCTACTTCCATCCATTTGCCTGCAAAACTCACGATGTCTTCATTCTTAATAGCTGAATAGTATTCCATTGTGTAAATGAATCACATTTTCTGTATCCATTCTTCTGTTGTGGGACATCTGGGTTGTTACTGGCTTCTAGCTATCACAAATAAGCCTGCTACAAACATAGTGGAACATGTGCCCCTGTGGCAAGGTGGGGCATATTTTGGGTATATGACCAAGAGCTGTATAGCCAGTCTTCAGGTAGATCTATTTCCAATTTTCTGAGGAACCTCCAGTTTGATTTCCAGCATTTTTAACATGTTGTTATGTCTAGGGTTTCGAAAATACCTCAGAATAAGAGAGTATTGCTAATAGTATCTGGAATTGGTGCTTACCCATTAGATGTGTCTTAAGTTGGGCCAGTTATTGGTTGGGCATTCAGTCTCTGCTCCATCTTTGTCCCTGAATTTCTTTTAGAAAGGGTAAATTTTAGGTCAAAAGTTTTATCCTTGGTTTGATGTCCATATCTCTCCACTGAGGGTCCTGGCAGGGAACAGGAGGTAGCCTCTTCAGGTTTCATTACCATACTGTTAGTCATCTCAGCTAAGGTGACCTGAATTGACTTCTCAGAAATTCACCCATCCCAGGTCTCTGAAACTTCCTAGAGATTACCCCCACCCTCCTACCCCTGGCAGCTGGATATTTCTATTCCTTTTCCTTTTCCTCCTTCCCTCTCTCCTTTCCCCACAACTGATCCTGACCCCCATTTTCTTCATATTCCCTCTCCCACTTCGTGTCCTCCTCCTGCTGCCTCCTATGACTATTTTATTCCCCCTTCTAAGTAAGATTCAAGTATTCTTCCTTGTGTCATCCTTGTTTAACTTAATTGCATTCATGGGGTATATAACAGGTATTCAGTACTTTATGGCTAATATCCACTTATCAGTGAGTACATGTCATACATGTCTATTGCTCAAATATTGGATACTTAGCCTTCATATAATAACTGTGCTTTGGGAAGATAGAGAGGGTGGGGCTTAGAATGAAGGGATAGGTCAGTGGGTACACAACCTTGAAGAGCATGATGAGCCAGAGCCCATTTCCCTGCAACCTGAATCTTACCTCATGTAGTGTCAAACCAAGTGACTAAGGTGAGCATGGATGGTAGCTTCTAAAATCATGAGGCAAAATAAATATGTGGCCCCTTTAATTGTACTCTCTTGAGTATTTTGTCATAGAACAGACAGATAACTAAAGCACGAGTCAATTTTTCGCCTCTTGACCCATACATGCAATGCAATTTGAATTTAATTGCTAGCACTTTGCTGCTATCACCACGATGAATGTGTATTTTGTTCTGATAGGCCATAATTCTGACAAAAGTTCTCATGAGGATTTAATATTCCAATACTGTTAACTAGGTCAATAAATTACTCACTTAAAAATAGTCATGCACCAGAAAATTTAACTCAATAAAATGTGTTTCTTTATCATTCCCAAATACCACTCCCTCTGAGCAACAAAAGATAGGGGACACAATTGCAACTGGACTGCATAAAATACATGAGTGGCCAGCACTGTGAAATGTGAGCATTTGGTCATTGTTTTTGAAGGGTAATCTGTACCATGATTAGATGACAGTAAACGCTTTAGAATGACTAACATCCAGTAAGAGACATCAATAGGTAGAAAAATCCCAGAAACACTTAGATTCTCAATGAGGCACCAGTGACTTCCCACGAAGAAAAATGTACAACAAAGGGTCCAATACTAAATCTCCCTTGTACTTAACAAGCTTTTTAAGTAACCTTCATTCACAGGGGAACCTGCTAAAATATGCTTCATTTATAACTGCCCACTTTGAAAACAGATAAGATGCTTTTAATTGGGGGTGGAGAGCAAATGCCTGAACCTTAAGGAATTGAAAAAGACATTCAACTCAGATTGCATTTTTAAAAAATGCATCATTTAGGGATTGGAATTCTCTTAGAAACTCCTGTTGATGTGGATTGGTGTTGAAGCAATACTGAGGGCTGGACTATTAAAGTTGTCTGGGTCTGCCATCAGAAATAAGTTACAGCTGTACTGGGGAACTGGGTAGTTGTGATGTGAGTGGTTTTGTCCTAAGCATTGCCTCTCACATACTCTCTGTTGTCACAATTGAGGTAGCACAAAATCCCTGAATGCATACCATAGCCTTGCTCGGGGGCCACCTAACTGTCAGAATAGTAAGAAACAACTCTATTTCTGTAAAAAATACCAAGCCTTTGACATTCTTTTGCAGCACCAAAGTATGACTCAAGCCACTGACTAAACAGGAGTGAACTCTTTTAAAAACATATATTTTATGGCTAGGCATGATAGCATATACATTTAATCCTAACATACTTTCAATGTTCTACATAAAGATTTCTAGACCAATACTAGATAGTGAAAATCTGGCTTGAAGTTTTAATACTGATATTTCTAAGTTTTGAAATTAAGATGTAATTACAAAATCATTCGTCTTCCCTTTTATTTTCTTCCTGCCAACCAACCCCTCATATACACCCCCCTCCTTGGTTTTCTGAATTTTTTTCTGTTTTCATTTTATTCTTCTCTTATACAACACATACTGATTTCAGCCTCTACTCCATGCACTTCTCTCCGCTCCTTTCTCACTTCCCCTCCCACCCAGATCTACTTCTCTTCCATTTCAAACATCAGGCCTCCCAGGGATAGCAAAGGAATGTGGCATAACAAGCTGTAATAAGATGAGGCACAAACCCTCTTACCAAGGCTGGATGAAGCAACCCAGTAGGAGGAAAGCAGTTACAAGAACAGACAAAAAAGTCAGAAATACCACTAATTCCACTTTTAGGAATCCCAGTAAAGCCCCAAGCTAAACAACCAGGGCATGAATGGAAGGAACATTGCACAGACTCATGGAGACTCATGGTTGCTGCTTCAGTCTCTGTGAGCTCCCGTGAGCCCTGCTTAGTAGGTTTTGTGGACTGTGCTCTACAGTTCCCTGTATCCACACTTGCTCCTACAATACTTGCTATCCCCTTTCCACAGGGATCTCCAAGCTCTGGTTAATGTTTGGCCATAGGTCTCTACTTCTGTTCTTATCAGTTGTTAGATGAAGCCTCTCTGATGATGATGAGCATAGTAGAATATCAGTAGGCATCAGTTCATTGTCTTTTGTTTTTCATTCACTTTTTTTTTTCTGTCATGTTTGGTTCTACCCTAGATCTCTGAGTCATCCCACTTCTGAATCAGTGTCTGTCATGGGTCACAAATCAAATCAGTCATTGGATGGCCATTCCCATAAGGTCTGATCCCTGATCCACTATTGTCTTAGCAGATCTTGCAGGCAGAACATGTATGTTATACACATTTTCTTATAATGTTATTTGCATGCATATTATATCAAGGCTGATCACTTGGTATTTGATAACTAAGTAATTTTAAATTTTTTATTTAATATTTGTGCCGCCTCTGTGTGTGTGTGTGTGTGTGTGTATGTGTGTGTGTGTGTGTGTGTGTGTGTGTGTGTGTGTGTGTAGGTCAGAGGACAATTTTCAGAAGTGAGTTATCTCCGTTGGAATTCTGGGGATTAGCTAAGGCCAGCAGGCTTGGGATCAAATATCTTTATCTGATGGACCATCTCTCCTTAATCCTCCCAGGAGTGAATCTTACACATTGCTTATTGAAAACAGTAATTATATTGTTTCTACAAATAAGTGTCACTTAATATACATGATGTTACATTTTAAAAAGGTGAAATTGTCCCCATGATACAAAGACACTGTTTTGCAGGTGGTGGCAAACATGTACAGTAGAGCACAGGTTATTGGGGTGAGTTACATCTTGATTGAAGAGTATACATGTTAAATGGTTAACATGTAATATTATGAGTCAATTGGCTCCTTTTTGGTTAAATTGATTCTCTCTGCTTGGATTTTAACACACTTCTTAAGTAATACTAGGAATGTAAATGGATTACTGCACTGTTTTTAATAAAATTTAGTTTTGTGTGTGTGTGTGTGTGTGTGTGTGTGTGTGTGTGTACATGTCTCATAATGTATGTGTGAAAGGAAAACTTTTGTGGATTATAAATTTCTTACTAGGAATTCCTGAGATCCATTCTGATTACAATGCTGGTTCAATGTTCCTGGTTGGCTAGCCACAACATAGTTCATTTTCATGAGAAACTGATTTCTCATCAAAGTAAATTTAGCAAATAAAGGGCATTCAAGGATAAAGATGATCACTATTAGTCAGGTGTGGTGGCAGAGACAAGCACAGCTCTGTGAGTGCAAGGCCAGCTTGATCTACAAAACAAGTTCAAGGAGAGGCAGTACTGTTTCACAGAATATCCCTGTCTCAAAAATAGAACAAACCAGAACAACAATAACAAAAAAGAGGATTGCTACCAATCCAATATTATAAAAATTTAGCATTAGTTCTTCACCCCTAGCAAACTTCAACACATTCAATTCTAAAGGAATTAGTTTTGTGAAATATTTTCATTTGTGATAACCTTTTTAAAATTTTAGATCATAGTATAATTATATAATTTTCTATCTTCCTCGTCTTCCTCAAAACCATTTACCACCCTTACTCTTTCATATTCATGACCTCTTTTATTGATTAATTTTGTTTTATCTACTGTCTATCTTTCTATTTATCTATGAATATATTCCTAAGTATATATTATCAAACATATAATGCATATATTATATGTACTATCCTTACATAAACATATATATGGATATTTATTCTCTCACTGCATAACTACAAGCCCTTCAGTGTACATAATGTTACTTGTATGCTTGCACGACTGACCATTTGGTTTACATAACCAGTTAGCATACTCTTCTCTAAGGAAGACTATTCTCCGAACCACAGCATTTCTTAGTTGCCTGTAGCTCTTGGTGTAGGATTGACGTCTGTTCAGTTTTTCCTGTCCACATTAGAACAATGATTGTTGTCATCCTTGGTCACCTTATGGGTAGGCAGTCATATTGGCGAGATTTATGAGTGTAGGTTGTCACCAACCTAAGAGAAACAATCTCACAGCAAAGTCCCTGACCTTTGGTCTCTTACACTCTTTCTGCCCCCATTTCTGCAGTGATAGCTATGATGGCATTTCTGAGTCTTAGCTATAGAAGCTATATTGTCAATGCATCCTTTGGGACTAGCTTCCATAGAGCTGCGATTTTATTGGTTGTGATTATTTTATCATGGATTTTGTGGTAAAGAGACATTTTCTTTTTTCTTTTTCTTTTTCTTTTTTTCTTTTTTTTTTTTTTTTTGGAGCTGGGCAAGCGCTCTACCGCTGAGCTAAATCCCCAACCCCTAAGAGAAATTTTCTTGATGGGGCGGTGAAAAACAGCACTTTTCTATGAGTGTAAAGAAGATTATGTTTTTAGGATGTGCTGGTTTAGTAAAGTGTCAGTTTGGGTTTCTCTTCCAAATCCACAACTTTACTACATCTGGCATTTGGCTATATTTACAGTACTAGGCATGATTTCCCTCCTGGTGAGAAGGTTCTAATACAGTTGGAGACCTTTGTGGCTACAGCCAAGGTATGTGTGCCTCCTTAGTACCCTTAAAGTTATCACACCATGCTGGTTTTAGTGATTCATAGTTATCATAACTTGGTAGGACTGTTGGCTGCTTAGCAATTTCAGATCTGTTTCCTATTGACAAATTTCTGTTGGTGAAAAGTATTGATTTAATAAATATTTGGTATCATTTGTAATTTTTGTTGTTTGGTGTTGTGCTGACTACATGTTTGGATGCATACTCTGTGCAATAATAACAAGTTGCTTTGAATTTGTCCTTAAATTTCCAAGTCCTTATATCTTATAATAGGGCAGTAAAACTAAAAGAACACTGCTCGAGTAGAAGTACATGGTAGCCACTGCTAGCCATAGAACCATCTCTAGATCTACTGTAAGGAACTGTGGCTTAATAGCAAAGAGTTCCTTTGCCTCCTGTGATAAAAGTCATAATTGTGATACTCTTAGCTTTTGGGGAAAAATGAGTTTAACATGGCTAGCAGAGCACCCTGGAAATAAAAAGTAAAATTGGCTCGTGAATTTTACCAGAGGCTAGAAGAGGTTCATAGTGTATGGACAGCCCACACTCATGGCAGTTAATTTTAAAAGACAGCATGCCATTAAAGCAGAGGCGAGCATCTATGGAAGGGCTGAGATGAATTCCGGGGAAGAGATTCATTATCACCTCTACTAGACACTTAATTGGTTTTCTCTTAGGCCAGCCCAAATATCTATACTCACCATTAATCAGAAGTCGGTGCTGCCTAATTGTTTTAATTTCAGGACTGCCAAAAAATATCTCAGCAAATCTTTTCTGTGATTTGTTAAATTGCTTTTGTTAAAAGAAAAAGGCTTGTAATTTATAGAGTAGTGGCTACAATGAAAAGATTCTCATTTGAAAGGAACACCATGCAGATCATTGGAGGGTGTTTTAATTAGATCAAAAGAGAAAGAAATGAAAGTTTGCGGTAGTAGCAAAACTATGCCCCATGTTGCATTTCATGCCCAGATCATCCCTTCCACCAGGATTTCCACTATTTATAGATATTTTTGAAATTAAGACATAAGTAATATATTTAATCATTTCCCCATTCCTCTTTTCTAGCTTGTCTAATGACTCCCTCATCCCCTTTCAATTTCATAGCCACTTCTTTAATCATTATCGATATATATTATTTTATATGTATGATTTGCTTGTATATATGTAAATGTGCCACATACAGTCAGTGCCTGTGGAAGGTAGAAGAGGGCATTGAATTCTACAGAACTGGGTAACAGGAGGTTGTAAAATGCCACATAGGTCCTAGTAACTGAATCCAGATCCTCTGTGAGATGAGCAACTGATCATAACTACCAAGCCACCTCTCTGTCTCCTCCCTACCCCGGTATAAATTATTCTCAAGAAAAGGCAATAGAGGGTTAAAATGAGAAAACAAACAAACAAAAAGACCTTTTGTGCTTCCTCCAAATAACTGCATTCAGAGTGAAATCAGAGGCAGGACTTAATTCTAGGATCATCTACTTTGCTTTCTCTTAATAATTTGCCAACTTGCTTTGGTGTGTGTGATGTGTGTGTGTGTGTGTGTGTGTGTGTGTGTGTGTGTGTGTGTCTGTGTGTGTGTGTGTGTGTGTGTGTTTATGTTTTCCTCCTGTGTAGCCAGAGGAACAACCTGCCTCTTTCCTACAAGTCCTTCAAAGCAAACTCTAAAAATAGACCTGCCTTAATTAAATTGCAAATGCAATCATTGGATTTTGAGCCAATAAAAATGAAATGTGTTGGTGTTGTGTAAACTACCTTTGAAGCATGCACTAGGTAGTTCAAGGCTTCTCCTGTGAACTGGCTATGAGCAGGGCTGCAGAATAGAGAGGACACATGTACATTCAGACAGGTTGAGAGTGCAGAAAGCATTTTAAATTTAAGCTTTCTCTTCCTAAAATGAGGAAAAGAATGTTTAGCCCAGTTTCATGTGTAATTATCGCAGACCTTCTACAGAATCTTTGTTAGCTCAGGAAAACATTTGAAACCTCCCAAGAAAACTTTGAGAACACAAAGATTCACACAATCTACACCACCTCCAATGTCTCCTAGTTGGAGGCATTTTTAAAAGAGGCTCGCCCAGAGGGGTTCTTGAATCTCAGTCTGGAGAGGTTGTATGCAAAGTACAGAAGGTGGGGTGCTATTTGAGATCCACATAGCATGCATTGAAACAGGTTGTTGATTGAAGTTAGCAATAAAAACACCAGTGAGTGTGCTGCCTCGGGCTAGCAACAAATAAAATTCCTATAAGAGGCAATAAGAGACCAGTGTGTGATGTGTTCATTTTGAATCCTGTGCAAGATGAGCTGGGTGCTGTCTGGAGCTTCATTTATTTTTATAGTGAAAATGAATTGTTGAGGGATCTTTGACTTGAGTCCAGCATGTACCTCCACTAGTAAGAAAGATTGCCAGGATTCCTAAAGTGATAAATCTAGGCCCTTGAGGAATTAAAATGCTAGTTGGCTTTTTAAAATGGAAATTAAGCAGATGCTAGTATGTCACTAGACATGAAATGCGTGCAATGAGACCCACATTGTTTTTCTGAAATATTCAAGTCCATTCAGACAGAGAACACAATGTTTGATTTACAAATCATCAAAATAAGAGTATGCATAGGCCTAAAACTAAAGACAGGTGTTCTTAAAGCATTCAAGATAAGGTTTTGCAGTACAGACAAGTTGAAATTAGTCTATGAATATCATTGATAAATTTTACGCTTAACACATCTAGAAAGAATTAAGAATGAGTGGAAAAGAATATCTCTTCTATAATCAGAGGTATCTCAAGGTAAAATGTGTAGGAAAAGTTAACTAGAATATATATATTATATAATTCCTAAATACTTGTACATATTCCCTGCTTCCTCTATAGATGCTGGTCATATCACATCTATAGCCAGCTTTGAAACAGTATTGGCTAAATCACAAGGAAACACAGACAGGAGATGCTGACAAATGCAGGAAATGTGACAAATTCCAGGGACCAGTGCTATTCTGTGGAAGGGTGCTCTGCATGTATATGGTGGGTCAGATGGGAACTCTGTTTACCTTCCATTCAATTTCCCCATGAAGTAAGAAATAGTTCTAAGACAGTTACCAAGACAGAAGTCTACTGAACAAATGGGCTTTCAGCGAAGGCAATAAAGTCCCTTTCCCTGTTTATTACATGTACGGCTTTCTTTGTGGTTATATGACTGTTAGATCTGAGTTGGAACTATAACTCTCATTTTATAAGGGAATTTTCACTTCATATTCTTGTTTTATGCTTCTTTTCTCCGTGGAGTTTCATGTGTTTTAGCATATGAACAATGCAAGCATATATGTGTGTGTGTATATATATATATATATATATATATATATATATGGCTAATACCACAATCCTTAATATTAATCAGGAAGAATGGCCAGATGGCCATGAGAATAAATGAAAATCTGCAACAGATTAAGCTGGGGAGGTAGGGAGCATCTCCAGGATGAGGCAGAGAACTGGTATCAAGGGTGTACCCTAGAATCAATGGGGGTTTCCTTAGCTTTAACTCACAACACTAGGAATATGGAAGCTGAAGGGGGCACTTACTGTGAACAGGAAGGAACCTCAATGAAACAAGAGGGGCACCAACCCACCCACAAGTGTTTTGATCCAAAATTTATTCTGTCCACGAGAAAAACACAGATGGGGAATGGAGCAGAGGTGGAGGCAATGGCCAACCAATAACCTGCCCAACTTGAGACCTATCCCATGAGAAAGCACGACTCCCAGACAATTAACAATACTCTTTTCTGCTTGCACATAGGAGCCTAGCATAACTGTCTTCTGAGAGGCCCCACCTAGCAGTTGACTCAAACAGAAACAGACACCAACAGTCAAACTCTGGATGGAGCTTGAGGACTCTTATGGAAATATAGGAGAAGGGTTGCAGGACTGGAGGGGATAAGAACTCCACAGGAAGTCTAACAGAGTCAGCTAAGCTGAAAACTTTGGGCTCTCAGAAACTGAACCATCAACCAAAGAATATATACCACCTGGATGTAGACTTTCCCCGCACATGTATAGCAGATGTGCAGCTTGGTCTTCATGTAAGTCCTGAACAAGTGGAGTAGGGAATATCCCAAAAGTTGTTGCCTCTCTGTGGTTTATCTTCTTCTATCTGAGATGCCTTATCTGGCCTCTGTAAGAGAGGAGGAGCCTAGCCTTACAGAGATGAGATATGCCAGGGTTGGGATAGCCAGGGGGATCCCCATCATCTCAGAAAACAAGGAGATGGGGACTGAGGGAAGGATTGTTAGAGGGGGTGAATGAGAAGGAACAGTGAATGGGATGTAAAGTGGATATAAGATAGATAGATAGATAGATAGATAGATAGATAGATAGATAGATACATAGATCACCAAAAACATTATTTTAAAAAGCCATCAACATTTACATAGTCTAAGAGTTGACCAACTGTTATTGGTTTGACCTTCATATTTTGTCTGTTTTTTAAATTTTTAGAGACACACAAGGAGCTAAGGGCTTGTCGCTTCCTGTGATGTTTTCATGAAAGCATGAAGAAATGATATCCAATTAATATCAGTTTAATACAGTGTACTTACAGGCTTCATATATGTAATCACATTGGGAACTGTTTATATTGTTCATTTCCAAGCAAGTTGAGAATCTTCCTCTGTCTTGTTCAACACTGTTACTCTTCTCTCTTAAGGAATTCTCCTGGATTCTATGTGACAATGATCCGTTCTTCACCAGGACTGCCTGGAAAGGGAAAAGTGTATGAGCAGCTTGAGCAGGTTAGTTTTTTTCCTGGAGGTAATGATTGTTTTGCTTCATTTTTCTTTAACTCAGTATCTGTTGTTCTTACACAAAAAGGTTATTGGAGCAATGTTGACAGTCTCCACTGATGTGCTGCTGTTGTACTATGATGTCTTGATTTCTGAGTAGCAACAGCTGTCCTTCAGCCTATACTCCTGAATGGGGACACTGAAGCACATACAAGGTACAGTCTTATTTTCTTTATAACTTACTTAGCTCCTAGGCTTCTGAAACCTACAAGGTCCCGAGTGGATTCTATTATTCAGTTCCTTCTCAGACAATGGGCAACACAAACTACCAATAAAACTGAGTATTCATAAAATTTTAAACATATTCCTCTTACCCTCAAGTAAGTTGTAGTTGTTAGTATTATTCATTATTGTTTTTACTCAGTCTGGTATAAATGCCTCTCTCAGGAATTCTTTCTCTTCTGTCCTAAGAGTGCTAGTGTTCTCTAGTTTTGAGATTTATGATAACATCTATGGTTGAAAATGTGATGGGCCACAGGCTCAAACACTAGTCCTTACTAATTCCAAGATGGAGTAGAAGTGGGTGCTTCCTATAAAAAAATAACAATTTGTTCCAGGTGCCAATTGTGCAAGAAAAAATTTATTTAAAACCCAAACAAAAACAATGTCATTAGCATAATATAAGAAAACTTCAAGAAACATAGGATATATTGTTTTTTCTTTTTAGCAGCTTTTCAGTTTATTTAGAGTCATGCAATTTCTATGGAAATACGTGGGCTGAGAAGTCTTCTAGATACTTTTATGATTAGAAGGATCTAATAAGAAAGAGTTTGAGAAGTTGTTTCAAGTTTCTTTCCTCAGATTATTGATGAAAATGTGTTTGAGTGTACTTGTTTCTGGAAAACATTCCAAAAAAAAGTTTACAATTGGAACATAATCAGGCTTTGCTTCAATGATGGGACTCTAAAATAAAAATTTGAAGCAGAAGTTATATATTGAATATTACATGTTATGATGACAGACAAAAAAGTCCCCCAACTTATAGCAGAGGAAAAAACAGGTAATAAAGAAAACATTGATAATCACAAATACTCTTTAAAGAGGTATAATCTAGTCTATCCTGTTGTGTTCTGCCATTTCACCAATAATATAACTGAGTTATAAAGCTCACTTCAATGTCCACTAAGGTTCGTTGGTTTGATGTGTTTAGCCTTTACTTTATTGAATAAATTCTTCAAGGATTTGTTTTGTGTAGGCTTGTATTTTCCTCTAACCCTACTTTATTTAGGGTTCTTAAACTTTTTAATCTCCTTTTTAACCCACTAACCAGAGGCAGGGTAAAACAAGGTTGATAGGAAGGGGGTGTTGTGGACCTGTTTAAATGTAGTTCCTTGGGGATTTCCACTATTTGTGATCAGGATACCAGCAGTCTAGTTCAATAGCAAACCCCAAACATGAATCAGTAGCAGTGGCTCAATCCAAAGATACAAGATAAACAGCAAGGCTCCCCCAATCAGCAGGAACCAGCAGAAGTGGCTAGAATCAGCCGAAAATAAATAAAAATAGAAATAAAAACACGAGAAGTTCTTTAACGCATTTCTCTCTTTGAGGTGATGACCAAGGAAGAAGTGTTGCACAGCATAGCAAAGCAAGAGCATCCTCTCACTGATTGACGGGTTCTGTTTACATCCTTTCTAAACATCATGCATCCTCTCAAGTGTCTGTTAGCAACAAAACATCACAGGTCCACAAGACAGCTTCCAGAAAAATATCACCTGACAGAAAGGATTGGAGGAGCTTAACGGGCTTGCAACCCCTTAAGAACAAAAATAACAACCAACCAGAGCTCCCAGGGACTAAACCACTACCCAAAGACTAAACATGGACAGACCCATGGCACCAGCTGCGTATGTAGCAGAGGATGGCCTTGTTGGGCACCAATGGAAGAAGAAGCCCTTGGCCTGCCAAGGCTGGACCTTCCAGTGTAGGGGAACGTCAGGGTGGGGAGGGAGGAAGTAGCAGTGGTTGGTGAGAGGGAACACGCTTATAGAAGAAGGTGAGGGGGATGGGATTGGGGGTGCTTATGGACAGGAAACTGGGAAAGGGAATAACATTTGAAATGTAAATAAAAATACTATATATATATACATATATATATGTATTTAAAAAAAGAAATTTCCACTTCAGTCTCTCTTGCCCTGCACTAAAATAACTGTCTCTCAAGAGCCAGGGGAGAAACAGATAACTTCAAGGGAACAGTAGTTTTCAGACACCACAGTGCAGAAGCACATATGAACGCATGATGATTTTGACAACATGGAAAGTCCTATACAGGCTCCAACCAGAAAAGATCTCAGCACAGAAACACTTGTAGGAAATGGGTATGTGATCCCACCACAAGCTGAAGAGCCAGTAGCATGTATTGGCTGATAGGAAAGAGTCTTTTTCTTGTTTATTTTTAGTAGTGTGACTTTGGTGGACTGACTACAGTCCAGAGTAGAACCCAATCCTGAGACTAGCTCCGAAACAAACAAACAAACAAACAAACAAACAAACAAATGGCCTCAATGGAGATAAAAAGGAATGAACAAAAGGAGTGGTTGATCTTAAAATTGGTTCGTAAGGGGAAATGCTGGAAGGAGTGTGAATGGAGAATGCTCATAGAATTATTCTTAAAAATAATTACATTTCAAATGTATACCAGACCTTCATATAATGCCTGAAACTCTGAAAGTGTCAAGAAGAGAACTAAGCAAAAGAGTGCATGACAATGGAATAGGAATGGTCTTCCCAATTAGGACTCCCGTAGTTCAAGATACAATGCCAATCACCAGGGTTTCACGAAGTCAAATACTTATATACAGAAACAAAATAAATAATGAAGCAAAAAGACAGATTTCAAAATGGGGGATAGTCTCTGCTATACATCTGATAGAAGATTTACATTTGGAATATATAAATCATTCAAAAAATTAAACAAAAAAAATCAAGTGAGCAAAATAGTGAATAGACTAATGAAATGAATGCATACGACAGTTATCAAAAGGTGAAAGAGAAATGGTCAATGTTCAACTCCATTAGCCAGCAGAGAAATGAAAATCAAAATTAAATTTAAATTTGGGCTCATTTTATTCAGAACGAGAGTCATTAAAAAATTATATAACTTGTGGACAGGATTTAGACCAGCATTTCTCAATCACTACAACATGGTGTCCTGTGTCAAAAGATCACAGTAGTAGCAAGGGTGAGAACCAGTGATTTACACAAAAAAGAAATCTTACACTTACTGATGGGAATATATACCCACGCAGTTGCTCTAAATGTCAGCAGATATGTTCCCTGCAAAAAACTAGAATCATACATATCTCCCCTGTGACTGAATAATTTTACTCTTGGGGCATGTGCAAGGAAATTCATATATATATATATATATATATATATATATATATATATATATATATATATGCAAACAATCAAAAAAATAGAGACTAACAAAGCAAGAAAAATTCATGGACTGTGGTCCAAGACTCTGGCAGAAGCAGCTCCTGATGCTATGATAAAATGTTACCTGTTAACTCTCAGCCGTATCCAAACTGCAAGGCTATTCATTGCTTCCGAGTACCCACGGGCAGCAATTGTAGCCTCCATGCCATAATTAATATGAACAACAACAAATGAGCCCCTTGTTTATAGTAATATTTTTATACAATTTATTTCCATAATCTAAAAAGTATTTAATGTGCCTTAATGATATTGGCCACCCCAGTCTTTATTGCAACATAGAATATAATTATCCTCCTTTAACTTAATTTATAGACCTCATTAACACCCTTGCCTTTCCACTGTGATTAAAAATCTCCTATGAATCGAGAATGTCTTATATTGTAGGAGAGTTATTGTGGTTTATTTCTCACCTTGGCAGTCCAGTGCATAGACGGATTTATTATTGGGGATCCCCACTGATGTGAGGAGAATGTTGGGAAAAGGAAGGGCTGCTGGGGGTGCGTTCACTCTCTCAGACTGAGGGTCGCGGTTTAATAAGGAACCCGCTGCTTGCTGTACAATAGCGAGGAGGAGTCTCGGGAGGCAAAACCTTCTGTAATGACTAGCTTAGAGATGCCGTTTCTGCCAAGGGGAAAGTAATTGTATCCTTTATTGGAAATGAAAAGCTGGGACAAGACTTAAATGCTCCAGCTGGTGCTCATTTTCCGTGCTCCCAGGTGCCAACTTCAACCAAACTTTGAATAGCGAATGAGTTACAGGGAAGCTGAGTTGCTTAGCCATTCTTGTCCTGACCAAAGGTCACATGCTTATTCCCCCTGGCAGCGGTGCTTCTTGGCTGTGGGAATCCTTAGCTAGTAGATCAAAAGTACTGATCTCATAATTGCTGTTAGGAATCAAATGGAAGAATCGAGGCTTGGAGACTACATCTTGTCATTAACCCTGGCTATTCACCGCTCTCATGTTGTATATGCTATTATATTTCCTTTTTATATACTTTCCACCATCGGTTCACAGCATACCTTGATGCTGTGGTGAGAGAATTCGTTTTTGAAAATTTAACCCAGGAGTTAACACCTGCTTTAATCAGAATTTTTTTTTTCCAGAGACGCATGCCATGTCAGAGTTGTGATTCATTGAAGGTACTTATCTGTGTCACCAAATATACTGCATTGTTACAGAACTGTTAGTGGGGAAAAAAAAAGCCTGATATCATGAGAAAATTACGTGTCTACAGACTTAGAACAAGTATGCCCCGGAGTAGTTCATGGGTTTTTTTCCCTAAGAACAGAGGCAGATCTGAGTTAGCTCAACTGTGGGAAGGGATGTGGGTTAAATTGATCAAACTGTAACTGACTTTGTTCATAAAGAGACATTATTTTACAATGTTTAATGGATTTTTATTAGTTATCAGTTGTCTAAAGTTCAGAAACCGGAGGAGAGAAATCAAAAGGCATTCGTTTCTTGTTTTCATAAGGTAGACAAAGAGTCCTGGCTTATTCTTTCTAAGGAGTTAATGGAGTGTGATAATTGAGCCTGCATACTGCACCCACCAGAGAAGCAGCTTTGGTCCTGACACTCCTACAAGATTTGCACTTTGTTTCCTGAGCTCTTTACAAAATCATCACAAAAGAGAAATAAACTCCAAGCACTGAAAGCCTTTCAAACACCCACTTCCCCCAATAAATCTCACACACGTCTTTCATTTTCATCACAGAGATGCAAAATTTCAGACGAGCAAACTGTAGCAGGACTAAATCCGAACTGAGCACAGTCCATTTATCCAAGCAGAAAGGATAACACAAAAAGCACGCAGCACGGAAACATAATCAGACTCGCTCGGCCTTTACTTTCAGCGAGTGCTTCCCATTGTCCCACATTGCGTGTTAGTATAAAATTATTAGCAGAATTAGAGATAAAAACAACATTTACATGCTGAAGGTAATTTCGGGTACTTGTTTCTCCTCAAATGCATCTATAAGAAAGACTTGAGAGAAAGATCAGGGTTCCGAGCTGAAAAGATGTGAGCTTTCATTTCATTAAGTCGAATGCCATACATGAGAGGCATAAAAATGGTAATCTGAGGCTGGCTCGCTCCTCCCTGTACAATAGTTGCTAGGCAGCCTCCTCTTCTCAGAGAAAGGAGAGGGATTCTTTATGTACATAGTTTGTCAAAACTACTTTACCCTATATATTTCCACTGACCTTGTATGATGGAGTGGGGCTCTCTGAACAGCAGTAACTTCATGAACACATTTCCAGTCATAGCTACATGAGGCGAAAGGTGAAGACACGTGGGCACAATGGAAGCTGATGAATGACACCCAGAGAAGTCAGTCTGATACCATCACAGAGACTTAAACTGGATCATGAAAGTTTTAATCAGATTTTATTTTATCAAACTAATTCAACCACAATAGCTTAAAACCTTAAGTAATAAACTAAAGGGATTAAATGGAACCAATTTCCGCCTCTCCCGAAGCCTTCCTCTAGAGACACAAACATACCTCATGAGGTAGCCTTCAGAATGCTGACTTTTATAGGTAAATTGCTAACACAGGATTCATAAATTTGAAAGGTATTAGCTAGCTTCTGTCTGTAACACAAATATTAAATTGTCTTTCTTAATATCCATTAAAACTCTTTTTCTTATCTTCTTCATTCACCTAGTATAACTGTGTTGTTTTGAATAGGTATGGTCCTCATAGACTCATATATTTGAATGCTTGACCATATGAAGTGGCAGTATTAGAAGGTGTGACCTTATTGGAGGAGATGTGGCCTTATGATAAGTGTGTCACTGCACAGATGGGCTGTGAGGCCTCCTATACTCAGATTCCACCTGGTACTTAAGGGCCCTCCTCCTGGCTTCCGGTAGAAGACAGTCTCCTGCAACTGCTTTTGGCATAAGATATAGAACTCCCACTCCTCCAGCACTCCTCCAGTCAGGATGCTGCCATGTTTCCCTCCTTGAGGGTAATGGACTGAATTTTAGAACATGTTATGCAGCCCCATGAAATTTATGTCTTTTAAGACTTGTCTTGGTTATAGTGTCTTTTCATGGCAATAAAACTCTCAGACAATAGCCCATTAAAATCTGGGGGTGAACCAATATTCAGGAATTACACTGCCATCTGTTACTGCCCTATCCTAATGAGATTTCATTTACTCTTTTCATTTATTCTAAAGTTAAAGGATGCTGCGGACTTGTATTTTTGCTTAGATATCTCCCTATATACCATACTCATTTGTTCATCTTCTGTAGCATTCAGTTCAATTTGCCAAAATAGGTTCAAAGTCCTTAATTTCATATTTTCTTCACAAGTTTTTCTAGTGGGGTTCTTCTCCTACATCGTGTAGCTCATGCCTTAGCCTACTGCATTCAAATCCCTGGACGATCAAAAGTGAGGAGCTTCATTTCTTTATGCCAAGTCTTCTTCCTTGGCTTATCCATCCATATCAGTGGAACATACCCTTCTGTATCATTCAAAAACTCCTTCCAGTTGGAAGGACGGCTTGAGGACTGAAGTTGTGGTGCGACGTGTCTGCCTCCTCTTGCACAGCAATGGTGACAAATTCCCTGTCAGCCATGTCTGGTGCCCAGTTGCTTTCTACTCCTCCCCCTTTATTCTTTTTGCTTTTCCACTGGAATTCTTGTGTTACTGCATCTCTTAATTCTCCCCCTTACTAGATGGTACAGCTTTCCCTACTGTGGGGAAGATAGGGAACATTTGCCTCAGCCCTCTAGTAAAGTCCATGGAACACAGTCACAGCTGACAGAAGAACAGAACTTGTATACACATTTTGATGACTTAAGTTAGTATCTCTTAGGAAAAAGGTGAATAATCCGGACAATCCTAAAGGATGGAACAATTTATACATATTTGAATGAGAAGAACGGAAAAGGAAACACGTGATTTGGAGCAAGAACAAATGGAAATGGCTTTGGGCAGAGATGAATGGGCTCTCAGAGGAACAGGTGACAGACAGAGACAAAGGCTGATAACTGCATAATTCCAGGGAAGGCCTTGATGATACTGTGTTCTTTTTGGAGGATCTGTTTCTAGGCAGAGAAAGGAAGCCCAGAGAAGGCTATTTCATCTGTATGTCATTCAATAAGCCCTTTGTTTGCAGGAATAGCATAACAAAGTAGGATGGTACTGAGCTATCCCCTGGTGTTAACACATGTTCTCTTTTGAGGGGAAATCGTCATAAAAGTAACTTTCTACAAAAGGTATCAGTAGAGGTAATCTTTAGAGAATGCGTGCAGCTGAAAATGCTCTTTTGGAATGCATGTGCTCCTGGGACTGACTGGGAACGCTGCTGAGATAGCTCTTACCTTGGATATTTTTGCTCCACTGTCTTGCTTTTCACAGTCTGTTCTTAAGGAGCCAGGTACATTCTGATCCTGATGATCTTTTTTTTTATTTTGTTAAGAGACTCAGTTTCCTGAGTCCAGCCAACTCGGGAACAAGTTCCATCTTGCTGGCAGTGCCAAACTGAGTTCATGTTCCCAGGCCCCAGAATCAGCTCCAATCCTGTCTCTTCGGATGTTTCATGTTTGTCTGTTAACCAGTAAAGAACATAAAAGGGAAGATGACAATTATAAGGCACACAATTAGTAAACATATTGCCTGTCATGATTTAAATTGATTTCTTGGAGGTTGTCCTGTCTTTTGTTCACTCATCATTCTAAATTGTGAACCAGAATTCAGAAGGAACCTGAGGGCAAAAGCTGAATCAGTGACCCAGTCACCACCTGACCTGAATAAGGCCCAACATTTTGGCTGTCAACATGGTGCAGGGGTTCAAGGATAGAATTCTTACCTGCCACAAAGGAGTCTCAAATTCATTTCTAGGCCAGTGTACCAAATGTTGGGTTCAGGGTGGAAGCCAAGGAATCTCAATTTAGGGACAAAATAAAAGATTGATTAAAGCTTTATTTTCTACACTCTCAGGATGGCTGCCAGTTCAAGATCTGAACCACATCACAGAAGGAATATTGTCCAATATTTGTATAGGATGGGAACAGAAAGGAAGGGGGTAAGCCCAGGTTGCTGTATTGACTAATCATGTATTGACAACAAGGGGTTAAGTAAGGAAGTTGATGTTGGTGACTGGGTCACTTGATCACCTGGCTTCAGGGCACTTGATTCAGTTTTTGTAGTCAGTTCTTCCCCCTGGATTTCATTCTATAATTAAGATGATAAAGAACAGAAGAGAGGGCAGGTTCCAAGTAGTCATTTTAAGTCACAACAGGCATTACATTTACTACTTGTGTGCCTTAGTTTAGATAATCAGCATCTTTTTTCTTTACATTTTTACTGGTTAACAGACAAACCTAAAGCATCCATTGGTTGCTGTTTTGTCCCATTGACAATTTTCTTTGCCTTACAAAAGATTTTCAATTTTATGTGGTCCCATTTGTTAGTCATTAAACTTAGGGCATAAGCCGTTAGTGTTCTGTTCAGGAAAATTTCCCCTGTACCCATATGTTCGAGGATCTTCCCTCACATACTCTTCTATTTGGTTCAGTTAATCTGGTTTTATGTGGAGGTCCTTGATCCACTTGGACTATAGCTTTGTACAAAGAGATAAGAATGGATCAATTTGCATTCCTCTACATGCTAATCTCCAGTTGGACCAGCACCATTTGTTGAATATATTTTTTTCCACTGGATGGTGTTAGCTCCTCCATCAAAGATCAAGTGACAATAGGTGTGTGGGTTCATTTCTGGGTCTTCAATTCTATTATAATTATCTACCTCCTGGACTCTGGACCAATACCATGCAGGTTTTGTCACTATTGCTCTGCAGTACAGCTTGAGGTCAGGCATGGTGATTTCCACAGAAGTTCTTTTATTGTTGAGAGTAGTTTTTATTATTTGGGGTTTTTGGTTATTTTAAACAAATTTGAGAGTTGGTCTTCCTAACTCTATGAAGAATTGAGTTGATGAGGAAATTTGATGAGGATTGTATTGAAACTGTAGATTGCTTTTGGCAAGATGGCCATTTTTACCTTATTAATCCTGCCAATCCATGAGCATGGGATATCTTTCCATTTTCTGAGATGGACAATTTCTTTCTTCAGAGACTGGAAGTTCTTGTCATACAGGTTTTTCACTTGCTTGGTTAGAGTCACACTGAGGTATTTTGTATTATTTGTGACTATTGTAAAGAGTGTCATTGAATAGAGGGCTAATATCCAATATATACAAAGAACTCAAGAAGTCAGAATCCAGAAAACCAAATAACCTAATTAAAAATGGAGTACAGAGCTAAACAAAAAAAACTCTCAACTGAGGAATTTCAAATGGAAAGAAAACAAAGCAAAACAAAAAAAGCCAAACACCTAAAGAAGTGTTCAACATCCTTAGTCAGCAGGGAAATGCAAATCAAAACAACCCTGAGATTCCACCCCAAACCAATCAGAATGTTTAAGATCAAAAACTCAGGTGAGAACAGATTCTGACTAGGATGTGGAGAAGGAGGAATACTCTCCCCCTTGCTTGTGGGATTGCAATCGGGCACAGCCACTCTGAAAATCAGTTGTTCAGTTTCTCAGAAAATTGGACACAGTACTACACGAGGACCCAGCTATACCATTTCTAGGCATATACCCAAAAGATGCTCTAACATTTAACAAGGACACATGCTCCACTATGTTCATAGCAGCCTTATTTATAATAGCCAGAAGCTGGAAAGTACCCAAAAGCCCTTCAACAGAGGAATGGATACAGAAAATGTGGTGCATTTATACAACAGAGTACTAAAGGTACTAAAAAAATGGTATTAAAAAAATGACTATAAAATTCTTAGATGAATGGATGGAACTAGAAAATATCACCTGAGTGAGGCAACCCAGACATAAAGGAACACACACATACACACACACACACACACACACACACATATATATATATATATATATATATATCTCCACTGATAAGTTGATATTAATCTAAAAGCTCAGAATACCCATAATACAACTCATAGACCATATGAAGCTCAAGAAGAAGGAAGACTAAAGTATGGATGCTGTGGTTCTACTTAGAAGCGGGAACAAAATTATTATGGGAAGGAGAGGGTGGGTAGGTATTAGAAGGAAGGGAGGAGGGAGAGGAGAAGGCGAGGAGGAGGGGAGGAGGGGAAAGGGGCCCAGGATCAGGTATGGTAGGAGACAGAGGAGATGTACATATAGTCAGGAAAAAGAAATGAAGTGTGTAGCAGTGGGTGACAAAATAAGGGGAGCCACAAAAATCCCCGATACCAGGAAATCTGGGAGCCTGAAAGACCTAACAAAGTGGAGGGCGAACCTGTAGAGTCCATATCCAGAGGTTAGGCACGGCCTCTGTTTGAGGGATTGGGCAACCTACCCATCTCCAAAATTTTAACCCAGAATTGCTCCTATCTAAAGGAAATACAGAAACAAATAATGGAGCAGAGACTGGAGGAAAGGCCATCCAGAGATTGCCCCACCTGGGGATCCATCCCATTTGCAGCCACCAAACCCAGAATCCGTTGCTGATGCCAAGAAGTGCTTGCTGACAGGAGCCTGATATAGCTGTCTCCTAAGGTGCTCTGCCAGAGCTTGGCCAATACAGATGCAGATGCTTGCAGACAACTATCAGGATGAGCATGGGGACCCCAGTGGATGAGTTAGGGGGAAGGACGGAAGGAGCTGAAGGGGTTAGCATCCCCATAGGAAGAACAACAATATCAACCAACCAGACACCCAAGAGCTCCCAGGGACTAATCCACCAGCCAAGCACATGGAGGGACCGATTGCTCTAGCTGCATATGGAGCAGAGGATGGACTTATATGGCATCAGTGGGAGTGGAAGTCCTTGGTCCTGTAAATGCTAGATGCCCCAGTGTAGGGAGGGGAATGCTGTGAGACAAGGCTGGAATGGGTGGGTGGCCTAGTGGGGAAGCATTCTTATAGAACCAGGTGGAATGGGATGGGATTGAGGGTTTTTGAAGGGGAAACTACGAAAGGGGATAACATTTGAAATGTAAATAAAGAAAATATTCATTAAAAAAAGAAAAATATCTGGAGACACAGGATGGGAGCTGATTCTGGGACCTGGGAATAAGAACTCAGTTTTGCCTTGCAAAACAGATGGAACATATACCTATGATGGCTGGACTCAGGAAAATTTCTCCTAATATGTTCTTTCCTTCATTTTTCTTCTCTTTTTCTGTCTCTCTGTCTTTCTATCTCTCTGACTCTCTCTCTGTCTCTCTGTCTGTCTCTGTCTTTGTCTCTGTCTCTGTCTCTCTGTCTCTGTCTCTGTCTCTGTCTCTGTCTCTGTCTCTGTCTCTGTCTCTCTCTCTCTCTCTCTCTCTTTCTCTCTCGCTCTCTCACTCTCTCGTTCTCTCTTGCTCTCGCTCAACATTTTAGGTGCCTTACTGTGATTCAGACTATCTTGACAGTAATGAAGATGTTGTACAGTCACATATGCTTCTCCCTTTGTCTGAGTATTTAAACAATAGTCCTGAAGGAATTGGAATTTCTTCAGAAGTCTCATTTTGGGAAAAGAAAAATCTATAACCTGGTGCCACCCCAGAGGACGAACTTGTATTCTCCCAAGAAGGAGATTCCCCATAGGTTTGTCAACATGTCAGATTACCTTACAGGAGAGACTGAATATGAGAACATGATAGTGGTCTATGCCTTGGCCAGAATTGTTTAATTATGAGTACCTCTTCTTTCTGTATAAACCTGAACATCACCTAGGTGTTAGGATATTCTGGGCTCAGGCTCTGATGTTAACAACCCCCATAGCATTTTCAAATGCTAATGTCAGTCTTAAAATATCAATAATTTTGTGAATTTTGCTGCTACTTCTTACCTTCAAAACTAATGGTAATTGATTCTAAGCACATTTTTCTTTAAGGCTCTAGATAAATGTCAAAAGTCAAACGGATATTCATTCAGTCTTGTAGAACAGAGTCTGTAGCTCCCCAATGGCTTTATATATCTTATGTACCTTTCTCTTTCCTTTCTTACCTATTATATACACAAAAGTATATTTTTTTGCTTTCCTAGATATTCACATGCAAAGCTAGGATTTGATAATGACACACATTCCCCTATATCTTTCCTCATTTTAGTGTCATTTACTTTAACAAGAATCTAAAGAATTTCACTTGTTAAATGACAAATGTCACCCAGGCTCCACTGTTCCATGATAACGTGAAGTCATAGCTGCTGTCACATATTGCAGTAGTGTGACTCAGTTAGGCTGCACTTGAAACTTCACTTAGCCAGTGAACAGTAAGAGTAAACTTCATTGCCATTAAGGTCTTTATCAGCCATCTTTCTTTGTACTGTCAAGCAAGTTGTCGTAGATCATTCAAACAGTAGAATGGAAAACGTTGACGTTTTTTAAAGTTTAAGACCAGCTTTTCATTGCTGTAACAAACTATAAAAGACACTCAATAGAGAGCAAAGAATAATTTTGCCTCCTAGATTTAGATGTTTCAGTCTGTGTTAACTTGGCTTTATTGACTCTGGTCCTAGAGAATGGCAGAACATGGTGGAGGCTATGGACAAAGGTCATAGCAAAAGAAAACTGTATACTTCATGGTAAGTTAGGGGAAGAGTCACAGTCCAAAATAAATCCTTCAAATCCATGATAAACATCCTCCAGGTGGGCCTCTCACTGGACAGTCCATTCAGTATGTGCTCATCAGTTAATAAAGCTAATAGCCTAGTGAGTAGGGTAGGACTAATCATACAATAGCCACTACATCTACAAAGGGAATTTTTGAACATGTTTTTGCAGGTTGAATTTCATATTCAAATCATAAAAATACTATACACTGTACACGTGTTAAATGTTTTTATCTAAATCAATGGGGTACAATTTAAAATCAGAATCAAATGTGTTACAAAGGTTCCCTAGGCAAATAGAATGGGGTTTAACGTAAATAACTGGATTGACTTGAATTGACTTATGTAATGTAGTTTCGCACAGACTTCTTGGGGTGGGCTTTTGCTCTTCTAGCAGACATCTACTAGAGAAATAGCAAAAAGAAAAGAGAGCTGTCGCTGTGCATCATAGTTTTCAGTAACGAAGAACCTGTGTCTATCGCCACATCAGTCACTTCTTATCACTGACAAGGAGGAAATAAGTCTTCCTACACCTTAGTGGGTGAGAGTGTTTCTATCAGTCCGGATAGAGAGGGATCCTGAGCTTTTGAAATGCTCATGCTAAAAATATTTACTTAAGAATCCTCTTCATAGTCTCCTCTGGGGAAAAAAAATCAAGATCAATCAAGAATCTACATCGCTGCCTAAAATAAAATAAAGAGTAATATTTGTATGGAGGGAGACCATACTGTGAACATGGATTTATGTTCAGAGTTAAATTTGGAACAATTCACAGTCATAAGCAGAGATTACCTCTACTTCCAGAACCCTATTTATTGGGACAAAAGAAAAAAAGGTATACCCATTTAATATTAATAAATGATATACCTATAAATTATGAATGAAGTGGGCAGCATTCCATATATATAATCTTGTATACAGAACACGAATCTGTGATGCTTTAATTTGAATGCAATTTTAAAACTGTAAAATCTTTTCTTTTATGGCACATTTGGCTTAAATGACTGATCTTCCTCCCTAGTACAGTTTGAACTGGAGTTTATTGAAACTCATGACAACATTCTGTATGTCTGTAGAATAGAGTTCTGCTTTTCGTTTTGCTTCTATATAGTTTTTGCACACTGTTGTCTACTCACTTCTCATTCATCCACACAGAGCTTGTCTGAGAAGACATTAGTTGTACTTGATTCTAGTTGGGGCAAAGAGCACTGACAATGTCAGACAGTAAGACATTCCTTTTATTTCTTTATCATCAAATTTGGTAATACATCTACATAAGTCACTCATAATCTTAACAGCACTTACACTCATTGAAACCATTACCTTTTTTTTTTTCATTGTAATCTGTTGTTTGGCTGTATTGAGCTTTGACTCAAGATCAAACCATGTGTTGTTTTTAAAATACTTCAAATGCTATTTATTAATATGTTGTATATGGTGTTTAAATGTGTGCTGTGGTGTGCATATGTCATGAAAAGTGTAGATGCTAGAGGAGAAATTTGAGGAGTCAGTTCACTCCTTTGAGTTTTACATGGGTACTTAAGAATCTCACTGGCCCCTAGAAGATGCATTCCTTATAGTCACAACTAGTTTAGTGATTTCCAAATGTTAAGAGCCACACAAATCCCTTCAGGCAGTTTCATTGGCATATATATCTTATTTATCAGCCTGGAAGAACATTTACTTTTAAAAATTTCCCAGAAACTCTTTGTGGTGAAGCTCTTAAAGAGTCACTTTCAGTATACTGTGATGCCCTATAATAGTTCACCCAGGTACAGAGAGACAGAGACCTTTCTTAAGCCCCATTATTCTAATAAACCAAAGCAAAAACAGGCACCAGAATCAGTGGTTTATCATGGACCTGAACTTTATTTTTCTAATTCGGGAATGTTAATGTTAATGTTAGATGAGGAAGGAACCAATGTTCTCAGTGTTCTCTATCTCTGTCTCTCCATGTCTCTCTGTCTTTCTGTGTCTCTCTCAAACATACACACAGACACACAGACACACAGACTGACACACAAACACACAAACACACACACACACACACACACACATACACACACACACACATCATGGTGAAGTCTTGTGGTCTTTAATCCATTTGCTGCCACCAAAAACATTTAAGCCAAGCCTCAGTTAAGTCTTGACCTTGGCAAGTGCCTCTTGCCTTATGACTGCTGCTACCTTGTCTAAGCCCAAGTAGATCACTTGGTCAAGTGCAAGCCCGCTGATTACCAGTAGGAGTCAGAAATTTGTTTTCTGCTATGGGATTGTAGAATTTCTCTCTCTTCAGGAATCCCTCATGCTGTTTATTGGGTTTATCTCTTTTATGTCACAATGCTCTCCCATTCCTGGTTCTCATCATGGCTGTGAGCCTGTAACTCTTTTAATAAAGGTCTTCCACTTGTTCTTTTGTGTTACCTTCCTTTCTATGTACTTCTTTTACAAGTTTAGCAGTGTATACACCCTATACACCTTCTATCCCTTTTTAGGACTAGAATTTATCGAATACTTCTTTTGTCTTGTAACTCACTATTCTGTACTGAACTTATGTCTCCTCTTCCCAACACTCACATAGTGAATAATTGCCCAAACACTCAATTTCAAACACCGTTGACAGTCTATGAGAGTGAATCCCTCTGCCGACCTCAGATCCTGTATCGAATTTTAGTCCATTGGGTTACTTGTGGATGGTATCCCCTTTTCCCTCCAGCCTTCCAGATATGTCTGTCATCTGTGGATGGGGGGTTGGGGTTGGGAACATGGAAATTTGTTCATTCAGTGGATACCTTCATTTTTGAAGACCCTCAAAGCTCTTTAAATGCCTCCTCCAATTCTTTCTCCTGTATGTATCTTTAACTTAAGCAATCCAGGTGACGATCACTTCCTTGTAGTCATTACATTAGCCAAATGCCAAAGATAAGTAGGCTGATGGAGAGAAAACAGTTTGTGTTGCTTCACAGATTTGGAGGCCTCGGTTCATATTTGATTGGGGGTTTGGGGTGAAGCTGCCCACCATGACCAGAAATGCATGGCAGAACAAAGCCCCCATCTCCCTGTGGGAAAGTTGGAATGGTAGAGAAAGAAAAACAGAGCAGTAAGAGTAGAGCATCCTGAAGTTCTCAAGGACATAGCTTCCTGGGCTGGAAGAACTCCAACTTGCTGGTCCTCTAGAAATCTCCCAAAAGTCCTGAGATCAGCAGTATTGCCCTGTAGTCCTGAGATCAGCAATACCTGCCAATGCTGTAACTTTTTAAGACATGATGCTTTTGGTATGTTTAAGGTTCTGAGCACGTGATTCACTTTCTTAACTGCCTGTGCTTTTCACTAGGCCACAAGCCTTTAATCAACAGTGGCTATTATTTACTATGTGCTAAATACCTTTTAAAAAATGAATAACAATTATTTCCTCCATTATAATAAAAGTAATAAATTAGGGTTCTTAAATAGGATTTTTCCACAGATATTTAGTATGCTGGGGTATAGGAGACTTAATAGGAGACTTGACGGGTGAGATATTCTCTTTAAAGTGTTAAATAAGATTTTTGCACTGAGCTACATTTCACATGTTATTTCTTTGGTTAATTTTCAACTGTAAGTTTTTCCTTCCCCTGTTAATGGGTCAAGTATATTCAGGAAAAACTTTCTGAGTTTTCTGCTTTTTTATGTTTTGAGGTCTTTTTACTTTTCTTACCAAGGAGCTTTGGGACACAGTATTCCTAATGTTTTTGTTTCAGCTGGCAGTCATTGATGGAAGGCTTTAGGATTCACAAAGAGACTGTATGGGTATTCACCACATTATACACCCTATGTCTAAAATTTCCTATAGAAAACCAACCATCAAAGAGCAGGATTGGGTAGCATATCACAAGGTACACGGCACTGTTCTTTTTCATGTACTTTTTGGATAATTGTAGAAACATTATATAGAGCTATGGCCCCTCCGTTTGTATTTTAATGCATTTAATGAATTTTAATGTATTTCCTTCCATTGGAGATCAAATAAACAACATTTTATATATTGACCACTGATATAGGACAGAAGCCAAGATTGCACAGGATTTCATTCAGAGAATTATCTAGCTATAGGGATACTAATGGCACTGACTCCTGCTTTATTACTTCCTGTTTCTCCATGTATATCTGGATCTTTCATTTAAGCATTCCAACTTTGGCTACATCATCTTGATATGCTGACCCTTTAAAATAAGGAACTGTCTTTGTTACTTGTACAATATTGACTAAAATTCTACTTTGTCTGATATTTTGGCTGTAATGCTTCTCCTTGGTCACTAAGTCATTGGCTTGGCTAGCCCATCCATTCACTTTCAGTCTACATCATTAAGGCTAAAATAAGCTTTAATAGACATTGTACTGGAGCGAAACGTCTTTCATCTGCTTGCTATTCTTTGACTAGAAATTTGGTAACTGACTCAGATTTAAGTAATTATTTAATTACATTAAAGTAATCATTGACATAGTGTTTTCAATATACTAATTTTATATAGTCTACAGTCTATCATTTCCTTCTAATATTATAGTCTTGCACTGCAATTTATAGAAATTTTTGGTATCATATACTGATACCTTTCTCTTTATCTATTTTGTGTATACTCTTTAATGTTCATGGGCTTATACAGGGCGTGTTTAACTTTTTTATATTAAATTATTTTATTTATTTACAATCCAACAGTTGCCCCTTTCTTGTTCCCACTCCATGAGTTCTTCACACCATCTCTTCCCTCTCTAATTTTATCAAAATCGTTACCTTTTAATTTGAAGCTAATACCAACGTAACTTTAGTCATATACACATAGGCTTAAAGTCCCCCCTTTATACTTAATCATACTATGTCATATTTTTGTACCATTGTGTTTTCAATACATATCAAAAAGTTGGTGTACACACACTTTATTTTTGAGAATACTAAGGACAGAATCCCATACCTCACATTTATTAATTTGCACTTCACCACTCTCTTATATTCCCAGACTATTGTTTGCCTTTCATATGAGATTTAAAATAAATTCATTTTATATTTCCATTATAGCATTATGGTATTATAATTTAAATAAATATATTTACTGTTACCAACCAGTGAGCTTCATACATCCTTTTTTCTTGTTTTATTCATTTTAACTTGAAAAATTATCTCCATATTTCTGTTAATGTATGTCTAATAATGAAATTCCTTAGCTATCATTTGTTTCTGCAGTAATGCTCTGTTTCCTTAACTGTTAAAAGGAAAGATCGCTGGATCATCTTGTTTCACAATTTTGCTTGTTGTATCATGTACTTTATTCACTTTAAAATAAGGAATTTTACCCCATCCTTTTTTTAGCTTTTGTGTGCATTGTTGGAGAACTTATACATGTGTGTCTTTATTAATTATATTTCTCACAATTTAATGCATGCATGTATAAAATACGTTACAATTATTGTTACCCGAAGTTGCCTTATCTTGATCCTATCTCTCTTTGCATATAGGTCCTTTTCTTGTATTTCTCTCTTTTGTTTGTTTTAATGATTTGAGGCCCACTGAGTTTAACCAAGAACATCAGTGTGGAGACAAGTATAGAATTAGGCAATGGAGTGAACTAATTTACCAATTGCTACACATGTTTACTTTTTGGCCAACATATGCAGATTATGTCTACTTGACATGAGATCTCAGGAACTGAAAGAAACGGACAAAGTGCAGCCTAATGTTGTAGACAAACCTGACTTCTGTTTTACTGTACTTTTATACATTTATGTAGCAAAGAAAGCAATAATATGAGGAACATATTGAGTTCAGAAAAAAATGTGATCAGAAAAACATGTAAATAAATATTAGCAAGCATATAGTAAATATTGACAGAGAAGCCATTTCCCACAACTTTCTTAGGACAGATCAATGTAAACATAATTGTCTGGCACATACTGTAAATTATATCTGGAAGAGCAAGAAAGCAAGGCAAAAATCTCGTCCACTTTCAGGGTCCATAGACTAGTTTGGGTTCTATATCTATTGGTTTGTCATCCAATGAGAATAAACATCTCATAAATTGAATGTAAATGTTTAACATAGGAGGCATAAAATCATACTTGAAATCTGTCCACAAAACAAAATGCACCTGAGGTAAAAAGATCTCTGCCTTTTTCCCTGAAGCTTCTTTCGCAGTTTTCCAAGGCATCATCATGTATCATTCCATTGGCCCTGACCAGACAACACAGCTGAAGATAATGAAACCCCCCCAAACCATTGTTACCCAATAATTTAGTCTTATGAGTTCTTCCCCAAAACTGATGGGGTAGTAATAGGTCTTGGCAAGTGCAGTCAACCATAGTTGCTGCGAGTTTATGATTGGGATAATCATAATATGATTGTGTCATGCCTAGAAGGAGTATTTCAAAACCTCTCTCTACTCCATAGCTTTCCTTTCTCACTTCCCTGTTTCCAGGAATATTATTAGAAAGAGGGGCATAAATAACTTATTTACAGAGGAACATTCAACCACCTGTACTCTTAGTACCTGGATCAGCCAATGTCATTGATTGGAAAGAGGAGTTTCTCCAATTAATAGTGAACATAGAAATTGTTTATGCATATAAACAGAGATATTTAGAAGGCAGCTTGACTCTGTAGATTTATTTTAAACAATAGTAAGTCCTTTTCTCACCGCATTTAACTCTTGTTACCACCCTAGTCATTCATATTTGGTTGGATTAACAGTTTTAAGTATGAATACACTCTTACAAATGGGGTTTCAAATCCAATCAAAAAGCAATTGGTTGACCCCATAATAGTTGCACTAATTTTCACATATTTGGTATATCTTACTATTATGCTCTTTTGTAGTTCATCTGGTTCATAGGATCTCACTTTCATTTTCTGTATATAGACGCTATCTTCAGTGTATATTTTTGGTATTTTTGCCAATTATCAGGTAATTATAATTTCCTGGACTTACGTACTAGTCTTCTATTCTATTCTGTTGATCTACACACCTAGCATACTGTTATTTTCATGGTTCTACAGTATAACTTGACATCAGGTATGGAAATGCTAATATTATTCTTTCTCCTCTAGATTGCATTGGCTATTTGGTATATTTTGTCTTCCAATATGAATTTTAAGATTGTTTCTCTACTTGGAGAAAATAATGAAAATTTGGATGGAAATGAAGTCGTACTCGATTTCAGGAAGTATGGTTATTTTCATACTATTAATACTTTTCAGCTAATAGATGGATAGACCTTTAATCATAATGATTTTCTTAATTATTTTCTTCAGAATTTTAAACTTTTTATTATGGATTCTTCACCTCCTCAGTTGGTTTATTACAAAGTATTTTAGTGTTTGAGTCTATTATTAATGGGATGATTTTCCTGAATTCTTCTCAGTATGTTTAGCACTATATACAAAGGCTATATTCAGATTTTATATGTTAATTTTTTGTATTATGTCACCTCACAGTTAGGTGTTTATCATTTATGAAACAGTTTTCTGTTTTACTCAATAAGGTCTCATATATATAGTAGTGTATCATTTATAAACAAGACTTCATTGACTACTAATCCTATTTGTATCTCTTTTGTTTGCTTTTCTTATTTTATTGCTAAGATTTCTAACACTATATTGAGTAGGAAATTAACACAGTAGATAGGCTTGTCTTATTCCTGACTTTAAGGGGAAATAGTTGAGGCATATTTTTCAATTTGCCATAATGACCTTTACTATAAGAGTATTGATATAGCACTTATTACGGAGATGTAACTTTCTGTGTTGAAGATTTCAATTTATAATATATTTTTGTTGAGAGTGATTTCCTCTGTTTTTTAGTGGGAATTTTGGTCCTTGTTTTATTTATTTATTTTTTTGCAATGCATTTTATCAGGTTTTGCAATTAGAATAATACTGGCTTTATGTAAGAAGAGTAGACGTGCGCCTTTTATTTCTCTTTTATAGAGTAGCTTGAGGAACATTGATTGTAGTTCTTCTTTCAAGGTGCATTAGAATTTTGCTATGAATACATCATGACCTGTGCTTTTTTAGTTGAGAGAAATTTTTATTACTACTTCAATCTTTTTTCCTTTTACAGGTCTTTTAAATTTATTTGTCTCATCCTGGTTTAACCTTGGTGGGTCAAAAACATAGAAAGTAATTCATTTATTTTAGTTTTTCCAACTTAGTGGAATATAGGTTTATAAAATGTACCCTTATGTTTTCTGAACTTCTTTGATATGTGCTGTGTTGGCTCTTTTCACGATCAATTTCTTAATCTGAGTCTCCTCTCCGATCTTTTCCTTCAACTGAGCTAAGACTTTATCAATCTTGTTTATCTTCTCAAGAAAAACAGTTCCTGCTTTCATTGGTTCTTTGTGCTTTTCGTTTGTTTCCATCCTATTAATTTTTGTTCTTATTTTAATGTCCCCTTCCATCTATATCTTGAAGATTACTTCATTCTCTAAGACCTTAAGGTACATCAATAAACTATTTGAGTTTATTATTATTTTCTATTTAAATATAAGAATTGGGAGCTCTGAACTTTATTAGTACATTGATTGCATCATAAAAGTGTGGAAATGTTTAGCTGTCATTTGCATTTAGATCAGGAGGCTTTTTTTCCTATCGTAATCTCTTCAATGATTCATTCATTCTTCATTGTTTTATCTACCTGTGTTTGTACACTTCAATAATTTCTTTTTCAAGCTGTATCTCAATTTTGTCAGATAAATTACCCAAAATCATTTCTGTTCATTTTTTTGTTTGTAGTGATTTTCTTTGTGTCCAAATATGTGGTAACTTCTGAGAAAGTTTTATTGGCTACTGAAAAGAATGTACATTCTGTAGTGTCATGGCAAATATACAATATGTATCTGTTAGGTCCATTTGAACAATGGTATAATTTAATTTCTGTATTTATTTTTTAAATGTATGTTAATGACAATGTCACTGCAAAAAATTGGATACTGAAGTTACTCATAACTACAGTTGTGATATACATCTACAGTTTTGTATCAAATATATATATATATATGGATCTGATGGATTTTTGTATTTCCTCAGATTCTGTTTTTAAGTCTTACTTTTCATTTCTGATTTTGTTCATTTGAATACTCTCTCTGTGACCTCTGGTTAGTCTGGATAAAGATTTATCTATCTTGTTGATTTTCTCAAAGAACCAGCTCTTGATTTTGTCGATTCTTTGTATAGTACTTTATGTTTCTACTTGGTTGATTTCAGCTATGAGTTTGATTATTTCCTGTCAGCTACCCCTCTTGATTGTAGTTGCTTCTTTTTGTTCTAAAGCTTTTAGTTGTCCTGTCAAGCTGCTAATGTATGCACTCTCCGGTTTCTTTTTCAAGGCACTAAGAGCTATGAGTTTTCTTCTTAGCATGGCTTTCATTGTGTCCCATAAATTTGTGTATGCTGTGTCTTCAAATTCATTAAATTCTAAGAAGTCTTTAATTTCTTTCTTGACCAAGTTATCATTTAGTAGAGTGTTATTCAGCTTCCATGTGTATGTGTATGTTTCTGTCGTTTTTGTTTTTATTGAAGACCATGGTTATCTGAAAGGATGCAAGGAATTGAATGGAATTATTATTTCAATCATATTGCAGTTCTTGAGGCCTTTTTTTTTATCTATCATATGATCAGTCTAGGAGAAGGTACCATGAGGTGGTGAGATGAAGGTATATTCTTTTGTTTTAGTATGAAATGTTCTATAGGTATCTGTTAAATCTGTTTGGCTCAAAACTTCTCTTAGTTTCTCTGTGTCTCTGTTTGGTCTGTTTCCATAATCTGTCCATTGCTGAGAGCAGGGTCTTGAAGTGTTCCACTATTATTCTGTGAGGTTCAGTGTCAGCTTTGAGCTTTCATAAGATTTCTTTTATGAATGTAGGTGCCCTTGCATTTGGAGCATAGATATTCAGGATTGAGAGTTCATCTTGCTGTATTTTTCCTTTGATGAATACGTAGTGTCCTTCCTTATCTTTTTTGATTACTTTTGGTTGAAAGTCAATTTTATTCAATATTAGAATGATTGTTTCTTGGGACCATTTGCTTGGAAAATTTTTTTCCATCCTTTTACTTGAGGTAGAATCTGACTTTGTTACTGAGCTGTGTTTTCCTGTATGCAGCAAAATGCTGGGTACTGTTTACTTCTCCAGAATGTTAGTCTATATCTTTTAATTAAGGAATTGAGTCCATTGAAGTTGAAAGGAATTGGGAAGCAATGGTTGTTGTTTCCTGTTATTTTTGTTGTTAGAGGTAGAATTATGTTTGTGTGGCTCTCTTCAGTTTATTGCAAGAAGCTTGCTTGCTTGCTTTTTCTAAGGTGTTTTTTCCCTCCTTGTGTTGGAGTTTTCCATCTATTATCCTTTGTTTAGATGGTCTTTTTGTAATGGTATTTTGTAAATTTGTTTTTGTCATATAATATATTGGTTTCTCCATATATGTTAATTGAGAGTTTTGGTAGATATAGTAGCCTGAGCTGATATTTGTGTTCTTTTATTGTCTGTATGTTATGTGGTCAGGATCTTCTTGCTTTCATTGACTTTGGTAAGAAATCTGCTGTAATTCTACTAGGTCTGTCTTTATACACTATTTGACCTTTTTCCCTTACAGCTTTACTTTTCTTTCTTTCTTTCTTTTCTTTCTCCCTCCCTCCTCCCCCTCCCTCCTCTCTCTCTCTCTCTCTCTCTCTCTCTCTCTCTCTCTCTCTCTCTCTGTCTTTCTTCCTTTCTGTCTTTCTTTCTTTCTGTCTTTCTTTCTTTCTGTCTTTCTTTCTTTCTGTCTTTCTTTCTTTCTGTCTTTCTTTCTTTCTGCATTTCATGTCTATTATGTGATTGGAGGAATTTCTTTTCTGGTCCAATCTATTTGAAGTTCTGTAGGCTCCTTTTATGTGTATGGGCCTCCCTTCTTTAGGTTCGGTGAGTTTTTTTTTAATATAATTTTGCTGAACATATTTACTGTCCCTTTAAATTTGTAATATGCACTCTCTTCTATACCTACTGTCCTGTTTGATTTTCTCATTGTGTCCTAGATTTCCTGGATGTTTTGGGTTAGACACTTTTTTTGCATTTTGCCTTCTCTTTGACTGTTATGTCAATGTTTCTATGATATCTTCTGCCCCTGAGATTCTCTATCTCCTGTATTCTGTAGGTAATGCTTACATCTGTGCCTCCTGATCTCCTTCTTAGGTTTTATATCTCCATTGTTGTCTCCCTTTTTGATTTCTTTATTTTTTCTATTTCCATTTTTATATCTTTGATGGTTTTGTTCAATTCCTTCACCTGTTTGGTTGTGTTTTCCTGTAATTCTTTAAGGGATTTTTGTGTTTCTTTTTTAATGGCTTCTACCTGTTTACCTGTGTTGTCCTGTATTTCTTTAAGGGAGTTACTGATGACTTTCTTAAAGGCTTCTATCATCATCATGAGTTGTGATTTTAAATAAAAGTATTGCTTTTCTGACGTGTTAAGGTATCCGGGGATTGCCGGGGTGGTGGAACTAAACTTGGTTCTGATGATACCAAGTGGGCTTGGTTTCTGTTGCTTAAGTTCTGTCCCTTGCTTCTCGCTATCTCCTTATCTCTGGTGTTAATGGTCTTGATGTCTCTGACAGTGGCTTGACCCTGCAGCATCTGAGTACAGAGACCTGTGGCACGGGGTTAGCTCAGGGAACACACAGAAACCAGAAGGATTCTGTCCCAGATTGTTTCTTGATTTATGTGTCGTGAGGGTTCCAGGCAGGTTCCTCGGAGCAGAAGTAGTGGTCTTACCAGTGCTCGCAGGTGTAAGGACTCCTAGGAGGAATGTATTTATCTTAGCTGACTGTTTCAGGTTACATTTCATTAGTGTGTACAAGGAATAATGGCATGATACATTATATAAATGTATAATTATTGTAATTATTACATTGATTAATATACTACTATGATACGACATGTATATGTGATCAATTATTATAGCGCATTTATATTAAGTAGAGAGAAAAAATATCTGCATGCTAGTGCTTAGCCTTCTTTCTGCACTTATATAACACAGAACCTACTAATGATTCAAAGGGGAATACCCATATCAATTAACAATATTTCATAGGCATTCTCACAAACAAAAGTAATCTAGGCATTCCCTCCCTAATACCTATTCACCTTGCAGATGGTTTCAGATATTGCCTAGTTGAAAACTCAAATTACCATGTAATCTGTATCTTTGAAGGCGGTGTTATGTTTCTTGTTAATATGAAAAGAATTGATGTGAATCAAATCAATGTCATGTGTTTGAGAAAACTAAGGCCTATGATCTCCAAATTTTTTGGGAAAGGTATTCATGAACAGTTGTTATACTCTTCCTTTTTAAAATAGTCTTGCTTCACATAAAAATTCACATTAAAATACGTATTCTTTTCTGTCTCATCCTTAAATATGTTTCTCCTTTCATTTTTTGTCATGGAAGTTTTCTCCTTTTATAATCATGATTATTATATTTGCATTTGCATGGAATACCCAGAATTCTGTATGTTTGGTTTTTGCATTTATGAAGAATGGAGGAGTTATTTCTCATTTTCTTAGTTGAATGATTCAATTCTTATAATTTGTCTTCAACCTCTGACAATGTCTTCCTTATGATCAACTGTCATAGTGAGGCTTTCCATTGAGATTTTTATGACACAATTAATTTTTATCTCCAGGTATATTTCAGTTGGTTATATATTCAGTGTTTCTCTCTTTTTATTAAATACAAATTTTAATTATCTTAACTATTCTCTGTTTATTAACCTAGTGTGTTTTGTTGAATTTTAATCAATAATTTATTGCTATCATGTTGTTCCATGAAGTTATTTTCATTGCTGACCATTACTGTGCTGTTGATGATTTTTGTGAGTTCTATTGACTATATTTTCTTTATTTTATTTTTAAGAAACTAATTTATTTCTCAGTGTCTAAAACTTTCGGTGAGCAGTTTCCCTATTGTGTGGGGAGATCCAGCTCCTTAGGCCTCAAACTCAAGCTCAGAGTACCATGGGTCGAAGTAGTGGGATGCAGACATAACTGTCTTTATCACTGCTGCTGTAGCTCTTGCCATCAAGATGGAAGGTGATGCTGTTGATAGGTCCAAATTTGCCCTTGACAATTCCAACCTTTTCCTGAACTGCCTAATGGAAGAACCTGGCCTCAAGCTTGCCAATCCTGGTTTGAGTTACATTCATGGCTTCCTGACCACCTTCCAGGACCACTTAGTCAGAGCTCAGACAGTCTTCTGATGTTCAAAACTTGTGGAATCGAAGACCTTAACTATAATGTCCTTAGATGCAGTGTCAAACATGGTCATGTCTCTAGACAATTGGATATCATTGATCTGAAGAGGGTACTCCTTAACATTCACCAACACCTCTCCAGACTTGGTGCTATACTGGGTGAGCTCTCTGCTCTCATGGCCTTCGATGATGCACTCTCCCAGGAGACCCCAAATGTCACTGGTGATCTTGGAATCATTACAAGGGATTTTCGGGTAGGACTCATTTCTGTTAATCTGGCTTAGATACCACAGATCAAAGAATCTCACAAAAACACTGATACCCTATCTGATACCCTTTCTGTGGAGAACACGATGATGTTGCCCTGAAATTCAAAGCCACAGGTCTGGATGGCTGAGCTGGTCTTGAGTAGAGTCAGCTGCTTCCCTGTTTTACAGTCCCAGAGATGACAGCTGTTGTCAGCTGAGCCAAAAAGGACATGCTTGGTGTCCTTGTCAGCTTCCACACACCACACAGCTCCATTATGGCCCATGTAGGTGCCTAGCATCTTGCCATTGACAGAGTACAACACATTGACAATAGGGTCTTTGGCCACAGTGAAGAGGATGTCTCCTTTATGGTTGTATTTGATTTGCGTGATGGGCTGCTCATGGCAAAGATCTTTTCCCAATCTGTTGGTTGCCATTTTGTCCTAATGACAGTGACTTTTGCTTTACAAAATCTTTGCAGTTTTATGAGGTCCCATTTGTCAATTCTTGATCTTCGAGCATGAGCCATTGGTGTTTTGTTCAGGAAATTTTCCCCAGTGCTTATGTGTTTGAGACTCGTCCCCACATTTTAGTCTACTAGTTTGAGTGTACCTGGTTTGATGTGGAGGCCCTTGATCCACTTGGACTTAAGCTTTGTACATGGTGATAAGGATGGATCTATTTGCATTCTTCCACATGCTGACCTCCAGTTGAACCAGTACCATTTGTTGAAAATGCTATTTTTCTTTCATTGGATGGTTTTAGCTCCTTGTCAAAGATCAAGTGACTATAGGTGTGTGGGTTCATTTCTGGATCTTCAATTCTGTTCCACTGATCTACCTGTCTGTCTCTGTACCAATACCATACAGTTTTTATGACTATTGCTCTGTAATACTGCTTGAAGTCAGGGATGGTGATTCCCCCAGAAGTTCTTTTATTGTTGAGTATAGTTTTTGCTATCCTGGGTTTTTTGTTATTCCAAATGAATTTGCTAATTGCTCTTTCTATCTCTATAAAGAATTGAGTTGTAATTTTGATGGGGATTGCATTGAATCTGTAGATTGCTTTTGGCAGAATGGCCATCTTTACTATATTTATCCTGCCAATCCATGAGCATGGAAGATCTTTCCATCTTCTGAGATCTTCCTCAATTTCTTTCTTCAGAGACTTAAAGTTCTTGTCATACAGATCTTACACTTAGAGAGAGAGAGAGAGAGAGAGAGAGAGAGAGAGAGAGAGAGAGAGAGAGAGAGAGAGAGAGAGGAAAAGGGATTACAGGTACAATTGATGCTGGTTAACTGGAGCTAAGAAATTAGTGGTGATTAAAAAAAAAAAACCAGCATCACTGAGGTGAAATTGTCTGTGAAGTGCTTTTTGAGAGCACAAAGAAGCTGTGTTCCAGAGATAGCAAAGGCTGTACCTCGTGCTACAGCTGTATTTGTTAATGTTTAAGAGACACCCAGGTGGTACTGGTTTTTAAGGCATGAATGAGTCATGAAGAGCAGCTGAGGCTTGGCACTTAGAGAGGCCATTTAAGACTATTGGTATAGGTTTGACCTCAGTTGTAGTTGATGGCCCAGGACTGAAGAGGTCATTCAAGGGAGTTGAGGTTTGATGCCAGAAAGAGAGTGTATGAGAGGCTATTGGTGAAACCTAGTTGGCTGAATGTCAGAAGAGGCTTTGAGCTTTGGGCTTTTAACATTTTTGAGACAGCTATAGAGTATGGAGGCTTTTGAAGTTGGACAAATTTATCTTGCATTATTCTATGTTAATATTATTCAGATGATTGAACAAGCCTATGGAGGCCACAGAGTGGAATGTGATTGTTCGTGTATGCTCAGCCCAGGGAATTGCATCATTAGACGGTATGGATCTGTTGTAGTAGGTGTGGCTTTGTTGGACAGGATGTGTCACTGTGAATGTGGGCTTTAAGACACTCATCCTACAAGTCAGTATTCTGCTAGCAGCCTTCAGATGAAGATGTAGAACTCTCAGCTCCTCCTGTACCATGCCTACCTGAATGCTGCGATGTTCCCACTTTGATGATAATGGACCAAACTTCTGAACCTGTAAGTCAGCCCCAATTAAATGGTGTCTTTATAAGACTTGCCTGGGTCATGGTGTCTGTTAACAATATTAACATCCTAATCAAGACACAGATCTTTGTTTAGTGTTATCCTGATGTGCATAGGATTCCAACAGCTAGGCATTGGTAGAAACTCAGTTTTTTTGTGTGTATACTTTGCTGATTCATGAATGGTATAACTGAAACGATTTTTGTTCAGATAGGGAAAGAGATAACTGCTGTTATTTTTCTATGAATTAAGATGTAGTGAAGGGTTTGTACAGTATGGCCTCAGATATGAGCATCAAGTTGTACTAGGCAAGAATTCTTAAGATTATATGCAGTTTGGTATGATAGAGTCCTCTGACCTTGAACAGTTATATTTTATTCATAATTTATGAAGTTTTTACAGTGGATTTTATTTAAATACTTATTATTTGACGCTAAGACAGCATAGTCCTCACAATAATATATGCATCATTTAATGACTTTTTCATTTACTTAAAATTCTCTCATGTTCTTGAAAAAATATATTATTGATATATCAGATTCACATAGGCAAACTGGAAATATTATTAGAAATTCAACTCATTTGTGTTACAAACATTACATGGAGAAAAAGACTCACAGAATGGGTATCACCACCCTAGGAATTTATTATTTCCCAGTTTCCTTACTATGTACACTCCAAGGTTAGTGCTTACTTTGGCTTCTTACACTTTAACTGCAGTTGAAATTTATATTAGTAGAACCCCAAAATGTGGAATAATTTTTATTTGCTCATTTCACTAAATATTGTGACTATGACATTTTGTCATACTATTGTTTCTGCTAATATGTATTGATAAATAATATTAAATTTGTAAACATGTCTACATTTCTCTCTGTTCTAAGAAAATCCCAAATTTATCTTATAGACAATGGTTATTTGAATTACCGTGAATATTTTTCCATTATTTTTTGTGATCAATATGTATTTATTTTCATTATATTCCTTAAAACATTTTATATTTCATTTGATCATTCACTGTGTCTGAAAATCTAATTTAAACTTCAAGGCTTAACAATTTATATTTCTAATGGATGTATTTATTGTAATGGTTAAAACTGATTATCAACCTCACAGGTTCTGTAATCTTCTAGAAGATAAACTTCTGGACATGCCTTTGATGCATTATTCAGATTAAAATTGTCCGTTGGCATCCTGATAAGAAATTATATTGATTATGTCTTTTGATGTAGGAAGACCAAGCCTGCATTTGGATGGCAATATTACCTAGACAGAGGTCATGGCTCCATAAGAATAAAGCTGTGTGACCAATAGCATCCACTACTGTCTGCTTTCTTTATGCAGATGAATTGGGACCAGCTACTTTAAGCTCCTTCCTCTGTGTTTCTATTGTCATGATGAACTTTACCCTTAAACTGTGTACTAAATAAAACCTCATTTTTTCTAAATATGTTTTTGTAAAAATTTTACCATAATAACAGTAAAGAAACTAATTCACAAAATTTATTGCAGAATTGGTATCATTACAGTAATAACCCTGAGCATGATTCTCAGATCATTTTAACTTGGTGGGAAAAATGCACAGTAATTTGGAATTTTGGACTAGAAAAACCTTCACATATAAGGAGAGTCTCATGGTAGAGAAAATTTCAGAGAGAGTGTAACAATTTGTCTATGGCTCCATTAATATTCACTGTTTTATCTATGTCTACAATTTTAGCTCTTCTAAGAACATAGGTCATATTACTTTCAAATGCTTATGAACAACATGTTAGCATAGAAAAACCCTGCTTATGATACGAAGTCCCCACCCCAGTCCCCGTGTGTGTGTGTGTGTGTGTGTGTGTGTGTGTGTGTGTGTGTGTGTGTCTGTATGTGTTACTTTTCTGTCAGAAGGTTAAAAAAATACATGCTAAAAGAAAGGGGGTGTTATGTTGACTAACAGGTCAAGTATATAAGACATAGAATTAATGGACGCTAGAGCTAGATGTACTTGGTCATATTTTACCTACAGTCAGAAAGCAGAGGCACATAAATATTTGTGCTCTTCCAGTTTTGTCTTCCCTTTGTAGTACAGGACTCAAGCTTGGAGAATGGTGAAGCTCAGATGGGTATGTTTTCCTACTCAACAAATCTAATCAAGAAAATCTATCAGCATTACCAAGTCTCTTCCCCAAGGTTATTTAAAGCCTTCTCAAAGTTGGAACTTGATATTACTCATTAAAAATACTATGTCCTCCAATTATTCCCTTTACCAATCCATATTACATTTTAAAATGTATGACACCAACAAATTTATTTTTGTCTTTGTTTTGCTTTTTGTTTTTCAGCTCCAAACACCAGAAAGGCATGGAAGTGCATTGTTTAATCCTATCACATGGGAGGGAGAGGTAGGTAGATGTTGCCAAGTTCAGGCTATCTTAGTCTAAAAAGCAAGTTCTAGGACATCCAGAAATAAACAGTGAATTCTTCCCTCAAACAAGCATCTTTAAATACCAAAATTTATGGCAAAAGCCTTTTTCCAAGAACTTTGACAATTTAACCTCTTTAAAAAGTGAATAATAATAAAAGTAAAGAATATAGCTTTAATCAGTGCCTACTCTAGGAAGCACAAATAAAAGATTCACGGACCCGTTTTCACTTTGGAGCTAGGTATAAGCAGAGGAGGACTCGGGGTAAAATATAAAAACCTGTGCTTACTAAACCACTCAGGGTGTGATCTGATCTGCTTTTAGTTATTTGTGAACCCAAGTAAGTAGTCACTGATTTTCAGGAGAAGCAGTTTCTAAAGGTCAGTACTCTGGTCACCCCTTCATCGTGCTTTATAAACTTTTAAATTTTAAACTAATACAAGAGCTTTGGATATTCAGTATCACTATCTCTAAAATTTTACATTTGTTTCTCCTGTAAGCATCTGAAACTGTGTCTGCTAAGTTTTCTCTAATATTACACATTTCTTCCTGCTTCTATCGAATATTTCATTGTCTTTGAGCCATTCTTCTTTGTTCTGCTGGTGTTTACTTCCTAGTATGGTGAGAAGTTACTTCCTCAGTTTCCTTTTGGGTAAAATCATAGGCATCTATATAAACATATTCATAGCAATTTTTCTGAGCAGTACTCATCAATCTAAAACAAGAAAAGGAAAATGATTTGGAATAAGACAAACAAATGAAGTGCATAAGAACAAATTACCCAATTTTACTAAAATGCATTCTGGAAATTTTAATTTATGTTTCTTATTGCCAAGTATGTACCAATGTAGTTTTTTGTGTGTGTGTGATATATAATCTAAACTTTAGGCAATGTTAACTTGGCAGATCTCTGTGTTTTATGGGGGGCATTTTTGTTTCTCAGTATACAGAGAGCCTCTGAAATGGCCATTGTCATTTTAGAGTACTTAGCAACATGTTTTCTAATAACAAATTTTATGTATTTGGTAGTATGATTAAATATCACTCTAATTTTGCAGCCTTATTTTCACATTGGTATCCATATCCACACAATATACAAGCAAAAAGGAATCGGGTTATATCACCACAATCTAGTGCTTGAAATAAAATTACTTGAAACACCAAGCATGTACTTAGTTACAAAAACCATTAGAAATAACACTCCGTAATCTGGTCTTCACTGACTTTTTGTCATCTTTTTATTGAGTGATTGGTCTCCCATATTCTTCTGATGGAGGGAGGAGACTTTTTCCAGAAATCACACAATATGTCTGTTGGCAGTCCAAGAAACTTATTCAAGCATATATCTCTCAAAGAAAAGACTTCTAGCTTCTATTTGGTGGTCTTTGGTGTGTGTGTGTGTGTGTGTGTGTGTGTGTGTGTGTGTGTGTGTGTGTGTGTGTGTGTGTAGTTAGTTTCTCATGGTTGAAATCAAGGCAAAAATCTTAGGTATAATAGGCAAGTATTCAAGGTTCAAAGCCACTTCCTGTTCATGGGATGAAAATGGTCCAGCACTGAGCTCTCTCTCCATTCCTCTATCCTCTCTAAGGCCTTTAAATCAAATTCCAGGGAATCAGTCTTGTGCCTTAGGCTAAATCATCTCCCTGCTTCTCAGTAAATAGTGAAGCTTGCTATAAGAGAAAAAGACTCACAGAATGGGTATCACCACCCTAGGAATTTATTACTTCCCATTTTCACTATTATGTATACTCTAGGGTTAGTTCTTACTTTGACCTTTTACACAGTTTCTAAAATGAGGCCATTGAGAAAGGGTTCACTCACCTTAAATTCTTTGAATCAGTAAAATATAATTCTCAGTAAAGCCACACGTTCTTCAGAGTAAAGTGATTCAAAAAACTGTGTTGACCAAATGGCTGATCCCACTGAGGAGATGGGAGTCAGAGTAGATCAGAATTAAAAACTAGAATTCACAGATCAAAAAGTTCAATTTTTCCCTTTTCCTATATTTTTGATATGCTACTGATCACTTGATTTGAGTATCCTTTTCTTGCTTTTTCTCATTTACAACACTACGGTAGTGTCATTTATTTCATAAATTTGTCAGAATATGTCATGTGATAGAGCAAATTACAGGCTTCATGAATGTGAAGTAGCTATAATCCAGCTGTTCCAGTGTCTCAGAGTAACTTAAAATTAAAATGAAACAAAACAAGAAACTTGTCTATTTTTACAGCTGTCAAAAAAGGAAAGAAAAACTACTTCTTGTCAGAATTCACCATTTGGATGGTATGTATGCAACACTAGTGGCAATTATTCATTTCTGCATAATTTGCTTAAAATAATAAGTCATAGCTTCTTAAATATAAATTATAAAATTTATGTAAATAAAGCTGTGTACTAAGTACACAGGTTTATCTCTTCAGTAATAGCTATGATTTATGTTACGTTGAATTCAACAAGAACAGTTACTGGATGATGAACATTCTTCTTGACAGACATAGGAACAGACTTCATTTTTGCAAGGAAAGATTGAAGAACCTCTCAGACAATTGGCATTGTTTCAAATTAAATTTTATAGCCCAAGTAAAAGAACCAATAATGACCTAAGTCCAACTTTTCTTATTGCTCTTCCATGGAATCGTGGCATGGCACAGCACAGTTTTTATTGTCTCAGTTTTTGAAGTTTCTTTTTTTTGTTTGTTCTTTGCTTATGGTATTTGGTTCTACCCTAGGTCTCTAGACTATTTAGTTACTGGTTCCTGGTCATGCCGATAGTGCAGGGCATGGGTTCCCTCTCATGGTGTGGACCTCAAGCTAAACTAAACATTGTTCATCATTCTCATAAACTCTTTGTCATTATAGACAGAGTGCCTAGCTGTCCCTGACCCAGCAATGGATAATTTCATGTATCCTTTAACTTGCATACATCTCCTCAATGGAAATTTTCAAAATGTTAAGATTTTTTAATATAGGAATCATCTTTCAAATTTCTAGTCTTCATTCAAATAAACCTGATCACTTATTAATTACTGCTTATATTTTGGGTGAAATCAAACAATGCTCTACTTAAAGTTTTATTTATTTCATGCAACTTGTAGCAGGCTTACAGTAATGAAGGATGTTTTTATATACTAGTCAGTTTTTTTGTTACCATGACAAGTACTATAAGTGTATCAAGTAGAAGGATTAAAGTTTTATTTTGACTTACTGTTTCAAAGACATCAGTCTATGATTACTAGGCTTGATCTTGTTGGACAAACAAATGAAAATCTCACAATAAATAAAATTTACACAGAAACTATATGGATTTCTGTGCAGATACAGAAAAATTCATTTATTACAGTTTAACATTCCTTCTTAATAAAAATCCACATATAGTAATAATATGCTTCAATCTGTTAAAGGTTATTGATGACAAAGAAGTAGGTAACATCATAGCAAATGAGGAAAAACTGAGAGTAGCTTCTTTAAAGATATCACAGAAATGAGCGTTCTCAGTCCCTGTATCTTTATTCAATATAATGCCAAAAGTCTTACCTATGAAAACAATATAAGAGAAGAATGAAAGAAATACAAACATGAAAGGAAGAAATCAAATTATCCCTATTTGCAGATCATACGATCATATATGTTCCTCACTTTTGTGTTTGGACCTAACAGCAGGAGTTCCAGAGGAAGCTGCGAGAGACTGATATTTACATTAACCTTTCCCCCAATCGACTGCAACCAACTCATCGTGGCTCAGCTTTTAGGCATGCTTTTATGTATAATGCTGTGAAGGAGTCTTCAAATCACCTTTCTGCTAAGACACGTTAGGAATTTGAGTCTTTGGGATGTAATTAATTCTAAAGTGTTCAGTCATTATGAACATGATAAATTCATTTCTAGAGAAGGTCTTTAGAGATCTCTAATTTCATAAGAGGTCATAATGGCTGAAGTCCAAAAGGAGCTCTCTGGTCTTCTGTAGACCATGCCAGAAATTTGATTGAACACTCCAGGATTTTATGTAATATATTTGTATTTACCATTAATTCCTAATCTGTGTGTTTCGTCAGAATCAGAGTCTGAATAAGAAAGACAATATGCTTAAGTATTCTATAAGTTCAAATGATATCTGAATAAATAAGATATGTCCTATAACTTTCTCGTGAAAATACCACTTGCGGGATAAAATTCAGTAATATCTCCTAAGATATAGAATTTTAAAACTGAATATTAGTGAAATCACTAAAAGTGGCTATATTATTACTTAAGCCCCAATCTTAGCAATGAATAAGCTGACAATGATTAAATGAGTTTTAATTAATGACATTAAGAAATCATATAACTTTATGTCTAATTTGCAAAAATTAATTTTCTTGCCTTAATTTTAACCAGGTCACCAATTATGTGATGTTAATCAAAATGTTCACCTAACTTCTTTGATATTATCTGTAATGACCTAAAAATATTAAGATTCAAGTGTAGCTTTATCTAAAGTTACCAAATTATAAAATGAAATTTTACAAAATGAAGTTGGAAGAAAAAGGGAAAACTGTGTTTTTAGTATTTCTAAAGTTAAAATATAGGCATTTGTTAATACAAAGTGGTAGTGAGTAAATGTATCCTTCTCAAACAGGCAACAAAATGTATATAAAGAAAAAAATGCCACCCCCTTTTAGAACTGTTGTTTGTAGAAATCAAGGCCACCTGGAGAGATGTCCACGTGAAGAGGATCCCACATGTCCAGCATATTTGCAAAGTATTTCCTGGGCTTTGCATTTGGAAAAACAGGGTACAGAGTCAGCATCCCACCTGGTCTGAAGAGCCTGAAGTAAACCAAAGTGATTGCACATCACATATGCATTATAGAACTGGAGTTGAGGGAAAATTTGGTATTTGCAAAATTATTGACCAACTGAGAACCTTCTGCTCCATTCAGTTTGAATGGAACAGAACCACAAGTACTCTTTAGCTGATGATGAAGTTATAGACACTTAGCTCAAAGGAAATACAAAAATATAAAAACTGCACATTTTATTTAGCATACCAATCCTAGTATCTTGTATCAGAGGTACAGCAACTAGAGAGTGCTGCTTGGTTTTCCTTGTGTTCCTGTGATTGGCTGGGGTTTGACTCTCAGTCCTGCTGCCCAGCATCTCACCAGAGGACTGCACTCACATTGCCAGCTCAGAAGATCAAGCTCAAATCTTTGCCTAGTTGGTATGAATTTGAATAAAATGCATGTATAAAATTCTCAAAGAATCAATAAAATTAAACTCAAAATCCAAAGTAATCTAATGGTTATATATAATTTTTATGTGCTTCTAAGTACAAATATCAATCATATCATGGTTAGTTGGAGATTGCCTGCCTACATAAGCTGGGGAGAACCATTATAGAAGGGAAAGGTTCTCATAAATGTTACTCCAAGATTTATCATTACTTCCTGATTGAATGTCAAGACTGATGAAACCTATAAGAAGAGCCTGCCTTTGAAGAACCAGCCTGCCTCCATTTTAGGCTTAAAAGCCACCTTGTAGTAATGACAAACTCAGTTCTTTCCTGTTCATAACTAACCTCATGTTTCTCAAGGATTGGGCTATATATCACCTGGTTCTGTACTGTCTGTTCCAGGAATGTTAATCACGTCTTTGGTTCAGGAGGCCATTATGACTTGTTATGCTTATGTTCTGTTCCTGTAACCCCACCTAATTTGCTGGCAAAAATCCCTATTTAGAAATTTCCAACCCATGAGCTATAAAAACTCTGTCTTCCTCACATCTGGGCTTTTGCTCTAAAATCCCAACTTAAGGTGAAATAGCCAGCTGGCCAATCCGGGGAGCACTTGAAAATGAAGCTTGCTTTAATTAGACTGTTGAGGATTTCATCTTCTTGTAATTTTCAAACTGAATCCTCCTATAATGAGATGTTGAAACAGGAGACAGAACCAAAGTAAGTTCTGCTGTCCTGTGAACTAATCATTATTCTTCAGGTAGCTACAGCAAGCTTGCTCTCTGAAACTATACCTGGTAGGGCCACTAACTGGCTTTTTCCAACTTCCTCCCCTGATCCTGTTCTGTCTACACTTAGAGCTCAAGATTTCCTTTAACATCATCAACTATGTAATGATAAGAAGAAAAGTCTCTGAGGCTTGACAATATCTTTAGAACACATGTGGCCCCGAGTACAGGCTCTTGTGTGTCACCAGACACTCAGTGGTGTAGACAACGAATTTCACTGATTCTAGTTTTGGCGTGTTTAAGTTGTAAGAGCATGGACACTAAAGGTACAGATTCAAGGAAAGGTTCTTTTCTCTGAGGATGAGTATGTGGGTTTTTTTGAGCCAGAGCATGTCCAGTCATCCAGTCAATCAAAAATCTCGAAAGTTCTACTCATTAGTATCATTTTCAAGATGATGGAAAACTAGTGAGGAATAAGCACCTTCACCTGGATATTCCCAAAATTAAGATCAGGGAGGGCAGACTTTTCCCAGCAGCACAGTACTGTGATGAACTAAAATATCCCTCCTCCCCATGAATTCTTATTTTTAGATCATTGCTCAAAATTATCCAAATAATGTGTTTTTCTTAAAAAAACATGATTTTACAGAGGGTAGTAGTTTACATGGCACCACTAACAAGAGATCCTGAGACCTGCTTCCTGATTAAAGAAATCCATTTTTGGACCCTCAAAGGAATGCAATTATGCATATTTATGTAAATCACATGCAAATCACCTCGAAAATAAAGTGTGCAAATGATAAGAGCAATGCTCCCAAGCTGTGAGTTGTCAGTCTGAAGCTGTTTAGTGGGGGTTTAGTCTGAACCCCAGTGTAAATGGAAGCTGAATTATGGAGGAGAAATGTCTCCTACATTCTGTTTAGAAATAATTCGATTTGGGGCAGATAAGCAGTCTTTGCATCTAACAGGATCAGAGTGCCTCTCTAGTTATCCTGAATACTAAGCACTATAGGCAAGTCAATATGACTTTGGGCTTTTACTGATAATTGAGAGTATTATTAATGAACTTTCCTTTTCTGCCAGTTATGGACCATACCAACGATGACATTTTCTTCATCTGCCTGCATCTCACTTTCCCTATATGCAGCAATGTAGAGAAGATAGGGTGCGTTCATGTGCAGAACACCAGTGCTTAGACCTGTAGCACTATAGTTACATTTATAAGTAATCAACAGGTTCAAATTAAAGCTTTATCTTCTTAACTCGATTGCAAGAATTCGACTAGTACTATTCATTGATTATTCATTGATAGGAAAGAGAGCTACATTGTTAATAGTACTGCATAGATAATATAGTTTACAGAACATGCATCATACTCCTATGAGGAAAGTTTCCAAGATACATGACAGAGTGAAAAAGCTTGGGAAATATTTAAGAAAAAAAATTCAGACATCAAAATCAAGGAATGAGCTTTCCCAGCCTTCTAGGGAAAAACACAGTATCAAAATAGGACAAACAAATGGGCCTTATTTTCTTCACAGTAAACTTAATTTATAACAAATGGGTAAACCACATTATTCTATTTCTATGTATGCTATGGGTATTTTCTATATAAAAGTTCTTTCAGGATGAACCCACTAATCTCAATCCGACAGGACAGCCTTGTGGGTCAGGAGCCATGTCCTATGAAAACAAATATTCAGGACACATTTTCTTATACCACAAAATGGGGGTATAAACCAGAAATGAAAAGCTATCTTGTTCTAGAAAGACAGCATTTTGAGTTCAGAATTGACCTGCCATTTTTAAAGAATGCCTTGGCCTGTACAGGTCACTCTCCTAATTAGTGTTTGTAGTAATTGACAAATTACTACTTGGTTTACAAACGTGTATTTGGCATCTAGATCAGAAAGGGAGAGATACACTTGAAGAAAGTGTTATTTATTTTTAATCTTTTGTATCAGATGAGGAAGTTACATGACTAATGCCAACCAGACCAATATTGTTCAAACATATTCCAAGGAGACAATACATCTAAAGGCACACATGTACTTCTGGCCCCTAGCTGGTCGAAGCCAGTCATACTATGAAACTTTCCACAATGCACAGGACTTGACAAATAGCAAAGGCCAACCTAGCCTTGAACATCAATTGTGTCATGGTTGAGATTTGTTTGTTCTACAAGAAGCAAGAGTTATCTAAGGTTCTTGGGAACATTTCTGTGCCTAAAATAAGCCATAATAAAGCAGGAAAAAAGGGAACATTAAAAATTACATGAGATTAAAAGCCAAAATAATGAGAAAGGGCCCAGGGGAGGGGAAGAAGGAAAGGTATGATGGGGAAAGTAATAATGAAATTCTTGCCATATACAGAAGATAACAGAATGCATGTAAGTTGAAAGAATGCTGGAAAGTAAAGGTTTAATTGGGGATGTGGGTAGAGACATGGGGAAAAGAGGAGGTGGGATGGATAAACCAAAATATCTGCTAAAAACAAACAACAGCAAAAACAAAACAAAACCAAAAAACCAAACAAAAACAAACCCTACAACAACAACAACAACAACAACAAAACCTTTGTGCAAACCTACTACTTTGAAAGCATTCTTTTTTTTTTTTAATTTAGAAAATACTCTGGATGGGGTTTTGACCAAACACATTCTGCCCACATATCTCTGTCCTTATTCATCTTGTATACATCATGTGTATGAAGCTACATTCTTAGTATTTTTGTTACGTCTCTGTCCTGGCCTCATTCTGTGCTTGTGCACTGAATGTGTAGGAATGTGAACACATAATCTTATTAATTATATGTACTGCATCTCTAGGTCTTTTCAAACTAATACATTCTTCTCTAAATGACTAATTTAAAGGATTTTTGAAACTGGATGCTCTGGCTCCTCTATGAAAGACTCTTATACAGGACGAAAAGACAGTGCATCACAATTTCTTCCTAAAACTCTTTCAGATTTAACTAGAATTGGATCTCTGTGATGGAGAATCCCATGGAAATTTCCCAACTGTATTCCCAGAACCCAAGGTCAAGATGTACTCACTGACTTATATTAGTGTCTGTTAAATTGCCTGCTAGTGAAAACCTCTACTTCCAGATAACTGCTTATCTTAGTTTCTGTTAAATTGCTTACTTCCTCGAATTCCCCTGCAGCTGTCAAGTAAGATGCCAGGAAATGGTTTCTACCTTCAAAGACACTGTGTTTTAAACATCCAGTACTACACTTAGGACCAGAATACCTGAGTAAGCCCCAAAAGGCTATAGCATAGACTTTCAACTGGCTATGTGTTGCCTCTGACTGGTCATTTGTGGGTGATTCCCCATAATAGTAGACCACCCAGAAGTCACAACATTGTTTTGCATTCTAAAACTTTCTGGATACCTTTCTAAATAAGAGGAAGTAGATTACACATGTTTTACAGGCTCATTTTCATTTTCTTACTTATTCTCCCACTTCTCTCTGTCACACCTACTTCATTCATAGGAAATAAACATTTTAAAGAGAGCAATAGGATTGGTTTCTGAATGACAGATTTCAAATTTCTATGGCCTAATGTGTGTAATAACCACATTGCTTTCTAGCAGAATATCTTATTTAAAATCTCATTGAACAGCATATTAAAAATAATTATTTGAACTTGAAAACTCATGGACTACACTGAGCATTGAAGCTGGTAGGCTATCTATAGATCTTCACCTGTCCCTTAGCTCCAAATCCATTCCCCTAATTTTATTTCAAGCTCTGCACCTGACTATATGCTGCATTGTCTCTCCTTCCTCAATTCTTTCTCCAGAGAATAACATAGATCAAATTTGCTACGGTGACTTCTTGATTTATCCTAGTCCTTAATATTATCAGGTACTCAATAGGAATCCACAGGCCTTAACCAGGAATCTGGTTAGACAAATTTGGAGAATCCTACCAGGAAGTAGGTAGGCTAACTGCTTCAACTCCCCTTCCTCTCTTCCAAATCTAGTCACCAAATTCAGACCCAGCTCTGTAGAATACCACTTAATAGGGCTGCCCCTTCTTCTCTGTATCCACCTCCTGTGAATGTTACAGACCTTTCCCTCCAAATTCTCCCCAGACTCAGTAATTTATTCCACACTTAACGTGAGTAGTGATTTCCTAGGAACTCATAGGCCCCTTTTGCTAGCTTCAGTTTTTCACTTCTCCCTCCAATTCTCCAAGTCCAAAGATCCTGTAGGAAACCTTCTGTTCTGGCCTCTCAGTATTTTCTGCTGCCATTCCAATGGGGATTAAGCAAATTTAAATGGGTCATCCCATAATTCCATCCCTCTTGTGGACCCTCTCAGTCCCCAACCCATACCAATATTAAGTATCAGCTCTCAATATGTAGAAATATATTAACCTATGGCTATAGCTATCAGGATCCCAAAAAGATTTTCTTTTTTTTTTTTCTTTTCTGTTTTCGGAGCTGGGGACCGAACCCAGGGCCTTGCGCTTCCTAGGCAAGTGCTCTACCACTGAGCTAAATCCCCAACCCGCCAAAAAGATTTTCTAACAAACAACATATAACCATTATAGTTTCTTCAATAAAAGAGAAGTCAACAAAGCACAAGGAACAAAACAGCTAGCCAAAAAAAAAAAAAATAACAAGACAAGAAAATTTCAGTCCCTCTGTCCCAAACCAATATACCTAAAACCAATGTGTATAAAATCAGCATCAATAACAGCCAAGACAATATGTCTTTTTTCATAGCCAGTAACCCTATTATAGTCGGCCCTAGAACACTTGAAGCACAAGAAAAAGACCTAAAATTAGCAATCATGAATATGATAGAGGTCCTTGAAAAGAAAATGAATAAGTCCCCTTAAAGAAATCCATGAAAACATAAACAGTGAAAGAAAATGAATAAAAGAGTTCAAGGCTTAAACGTTGAAATCCATTCAATATAGAATTGTAAATTTGGGCAAGTCTGGAAATAAATAAATTAGCAACTTGAACAGCAACCTTAGAGGTAAGCCTACTAACAGAATTTCAAGAAATGAAAATAAAAACATTGAAAAACACAATAGAAGAAATGAAAACCTAGGTCAAAAAAGCCATTAAAGGTGAAAAAAAAAAGTTCCTGGCACAAATAATTGGAAAAGAGGAAGAAGAAGCCCACAGAAAATATTTTTTAACAAAATCTTAGAAGAAAAATTTACCAACTTAAAGGAGATACCAGTCAGAGTACATACAAAATGCCAGATAAATGAGACCAGAAGAGAAAGGCCCCTCAGCAAATAATATTCAAAACACTAACCATACAAACAAAGAAGGAAATATTAAAACTTGAAGAGGGGTTGGGGATTTAGCTCAGCGGTAGAGCAAGGCCCTGGGTTCGGTCCCCAGCTCCAAAAAAAAAAAAAAAAAGAAAAGAAAAAAAAGCTTGAAGAGATAATTCTATGTTAAGTAATAAACAAGGATGCACCATCCCATGCTAGTGCAGGCTACTCTCTGGTGCCAGTGGTCTCACTGCCTCCATGGATAACTCCATGCAGCAACCTCCAACCTCACAGTTAGCTGTCACAAATTCCTGTAGCCAGGTAAAATCAAAACTCTAGACACTTGTAATTTATCAGTCAGATTTATATCGGTAAATTCTTAACCCACAAAATGCCGAAAAAACTCAGAGCCAATTGATTTTGCTATATGCTTCTCACTTAGTTTGGACAAATTGTCCTATAATAATCCATCCCTTATATGATATTCATAGCTACTTATGGCTACTTAAAGTCACATGGATCTGGGTCATCCTCTTCCTAGGTGGGGCAACCTCTGGATGGCCTTTCCTTCAGTCTCTGTTCTACTCTTTGTCCCTGCATTTCCTTTTGACAGGAGAAATTCTGGATTAATATTTTTGAGGTAGATGAGTGACCCCAGCCCTCATCTTGGGGCTGTGCCTATCCACTGGATATGATCTCTACAGGTTCTCTCTTCCCTTTGTTGGGTTATTTCAGCTAGTATCCTCCCTATTGGGTCCTGGAAACCTTGTAGGTTCCTGGCATCTGGGACTTTCTAGTGGCTACTCCTAGCTCCTCCTCTCCCACTGTTACTCTCCTTTCGAATTCCTGATCCTCTGTACTTCTCTCCCATCTACTCCCATATCTGATCCAACTCCCCTTTTTTCGACCCAATCTTCTCTCCCTCCCAGATCTCTCTTTCTCCTGCTACTTCCCGTGATTATTTTCTTCTCTGTTCTGAGTAGAAATGTAGCGTCCACACTTTGGTGTGGTCTTCTTTCTTCTTAATTTTCATATAGTCTGTGAGATGTATCATGGGTATCACAACCTACTTTTTCGCTAATATCCACTTATTCTTGACAATTAGATAGGACATCCAAAGAGAAATGGAGCTAACTGACAAAATGGAACTAACAGATGTATGTATAAAAACATTTAACCTACACTTAAAAGGATATACCTTTTCTTAACACCTCATGATACTTTCTCCAAACTCACCACATATTTGGACACAAAACAAGTCTGAAAAGATATAAAAAGATTTGAAATAACATACTGCATTCTATCTGAGCACCATAGAATCACAATGGATATCAACAGGAAAAACAGCAGTGAATTAAAACATTCATGAAAACTGAGCAAGTCACTATGGTATGAACAATGGTATAAAACAGAAATTAAGAAAAATTAAAAGACTATAATTAACTAAAAATAAATATAAAACACTCAATTTTAGGGGCACAATAAAAGCTATTCGAAGAGACAAGTTTATAGCATAAAGTTTATACATTAAAAGATAGATCTCATACAAGGTTAATAGCACATCAGAAAATCCTAGGAGAAAAGAAAATCATGCCCACAGTGAGTAGACAGCCAGAAATAATCAAACTCAGGGCTAAAATCAATAAAATAGAATCAATAAAAGCAACCAATAAAGAAAAAACGTGGTTCTCTGTAGAAGTCAGAAAGATTGACATAACCTTATCCAAGTTAACCAAAAAATGGATAGAGAACGTCTAAATGAACAAAATTAAATGAAAAGTGAGACATAACAACAGACATAGATGAAATACAGAGGATCAAATGGCATACATTAAAATCCTCTACTCCACTAAATTGGAGAATCTAAAAGAAATGGATAATTTTCTTGATATATAGACTTACAAAAATTAAATCAATATCACATAAACACTGTAAATAGAACCATAACCTGTAGGGAAATTGAAGTAGTGATTAAAAGTCAGTGAACCAATAAAAGCCCAGAGACAAATGTATTTAGCATGGGATTCTACCACACATTCCATAAGAATTAATACCAACATTTCTTAAATTATTCCAGAAAATAGAAACAAAGGGAATATTTTCATATACATTTTATGACACCACCAGGAACAATTTGCTGAAACTACATAAATACTGAACAAAGAAAGAAAAATTATAGACTATTTCCTTTAAAATGTACATGCAAAAATTCTCACTAAAACACTTGCAAACCCAATCTAAGAACACACCAAGAAAGATCATCCACTGTGATCACATGACCTTCACGGTGTAGATGCAGAGATAGTTCAACATAAGTAAATTTATAAATGTAGTCCACCATATAAACAAATTGAAAGAAAAAACCACATGATAGTCTCATTAAATACCATCTTCTCATATTTTCTTCCATTTCCTTTTTCAGGGAACTAAAGTTCTCAAACAGATCTTTCTCTTGTTTGGTCAGATTTACACCAAGAAATTTTATATTGTTTGTGGGTATTGTAAAGGGTGTTGTTTCCTTGATTTCTTTCTTAGCTCATTTATCATATGTATAAAAGAAGGCTACTGATGTGTTTGAATTAATTTTGGATCCAGCCACTTTGCTGAGGTGTTTATCAGCTAAGTGTTCTCTGGTCAAATTTCTAATAATTTATGTATTATCATAGCATCTCCAAATAGTGATGCTTTGACTTCTTTTCTTATTGCTCTGGCTAGAACTTCAAGTATTATTGAATAGATATGCAGAGAGTAGGTAGCCTGTCTTGTTCCTGATTTTAGTGGAAATGCTTTAAATTTCTCTTGATTTAGTATGACGTTGACTATTCCTGGCTATGTAGTACTGTGATTATGTTAGGTATGTGCCCTGTATCCCTGTCTTCTCTGATACCTTTAACATTAAGGGGTGTTGGATTTTAATAAAGGTTTATTCAGCAACCAATAAAATAATCCTGTGAGGTTTCATTTTGTTTGTTTTTATGTTTGATTACATTGATAAATATTCATATGCTGAAAACATATGCAGCCTACTTGATCATGATTGATAGATGTTGTCTCTGACATGTTCATGTATTCACTCACAAGTATTTAAGTATTTTTGCAATAATGTTCATAAAAGAAATCAGTCTGAAATTTTTATTCTTTGATGAGTCTTTGTCACCAGGTATCAGGGTGACTATGGTCTTATAGAATGAGTTTGGCAGTGTTTCTTCTGTTTCTATTTTGTGACATAGCTTGAGGAGTATTGGTATTCACTCTTCTTGGAATGTCAGGTAGAGTTCTTCCCCATCACAATCGAGCCTTGGGCTTCTCTTGGTTGGGAGTCTTGTAATGACTGCTTCTATTTATTTTTCAGGGTTGTGGGACTATTTAAATAGTTAATATGATCTTGATTTAACTTTGGTAAGTGGTATTTTTCTATAATATCATCCATTTCATTATAATTTTCCAATTTTGGGCAATTCAGGCTTTCTAAATAATACCTAATGATTTTTTGAATTTCCTCAGTGTTAGTTGTTATGTATCCCTTTTCATTATTGATTTTATTTATTTGGATACTGTTTCTCTGTCTGTTGATTAATCTACATAAGGGTTTGTTTATGTTCTCAAAGAACCAACTTTTAGTGCTATTGATTCTTTTTATGGTTTTGTTTGTTTCTGATTAATTTGAGCTCTTATTTTAATTAATTCCTGACATCTATTCCTCTTTGGTGTGCTTGATTCAATTTTCTAGAGCTTTCATGTGTATTTTTAAGTTGCTGATGTGAGAACTTCCTAATATCTTTATGGAGGAACAGTGCGATGAAATGTCCTCTTAGAACTGCTTTCATTATGTCTCATAAATATGGGTATATTGTCCTTTCATTTTCATTGAATTCTAGAATATCATTAATTTCTTTGTTTCTTCCCTGACCCAGAGATCATTGAGTAGACAGTTGTACAATTTCCCTGAATGTTCTGGGTTCCAGTGTTTCTGTTGCTGTTGTAGTCCACCTTTAGTCCATGGTGGTCTGATAAGATACAATGCTTATTTGAATTTTCCTGTGTCTGTTGAGGCTTGCTATGTGACCGACTATACAGTCAATATTGGAGAAGGATCTGTTTGGTGCTGAAAAGAAGGTATATGCTTTTGTCTTTTGGTGAAATATTCTATAGATACCTGTTAGGGCCATTTGACTCACAATGTCTGCTAGTTTCCTTATTTCTTTGTTTAGTTTTTTCTAGATTTCTTGTCAATTATTGATAATGGGGTTGTAAAGTTTCCACTATTAATGTATGGGGCTATATGTGTGATTTAATCTTTAGTAATGCTTCTTTTACAAATGTGTGTGCTCTTACGTTTGGATCATAGAGGTTCAGAATTGAGTTATCGTCATGGTAGATTTTTCCTTTGATGAGTATAAAGTGTCCTTTCCTTTTTCGTTTGATTTTATTAGATATTAGAACGGTTGCTACAGCTTGCTCTTTGGCTTTGTTTGCTTGCAAAACTGTTTTTTTCCATCCCTTTACTCTGAGGTAATGTCTATCTTTATTGCTAAGGTGTGTTTCTTGAGTAGAGCAGAAAGATGGATCCTGTTTTTACCTCCATTCTGTTATCCTATGTCTTTTTATTGGGGAGTTGAGTCCATTAATATTGAGAAATATTAATTACCAGTAATTGTTATTTCTTGTTATTTTGATGTTGATGCTATTGATGTGGTGTGTGTTTGCATGTGTGTGTGTGTGTGTCTCTGTGTGTGTGTGTGTGTGCATGTGTGTGTGTGTGTGTGTGTGTGTGTGTGTGCATGTGTGCATGCTTTCCTGGGCTTTGCTGACATAGATTTATTTATTTCATGTGTTTCCTTGGAAATAATTTTCCTTCTTTGGTTGGATTTTGCCTTCTAGTGGGTTCTGTAAAACTGGATTTTTGAATAGATATTGTTTGAGTAGGAATTTTTTTCTTGAAGTATTGTGTTTTCTACATCTGTGGTGATTGAGGGATTGACCATGTTTCTTTAGAGGTTGCAAGATATCTGACCAGGACCTTTTAGTTTTTAGAGTCTTTTCCTTACTGAAAATTCTAAAAAATTCTGATATGTCTATTTTTGTATGTTACTTGGTCTTTTCCCCTTGCCACTTTTAATATTCTTTCTTTGTTCTGTAGATTTTGTTTTGATTATAATGTGCCAAGAAGATTATCCTTTCTGGTCCACTCTAACTGGTTTTGTATAAGATTCTTGTATATTTAAAATCATCTCTTCTTTGGTTTGACAAAGTTTGGTCTGTTCATGGTATATCAGGTTTTATGGATGTTTTGTGTCAGGAATTTTTTTTTAGATTTAACATATTCTTTGACTGTTATATCAATTTCTTCTATTATGTCTTCTGTAATTGAGATTCTCTTTTCTATCTCCTATATTCTGTTGGTGATGCTTGCATCTGAAGTTCCTGTTCTCTTTCCTAGGTTTTACATCTTCAGAATTTTTCCAGTTTGTGTTTTCTTTATTGCTTCTATTTCCACTTTCAGGTCTTGTACAGTTTTACTTATTTCTGTCACCTCTTTAATTGTATTTTACTGTTCTTCTTTAAGGAATTTATTCATTTCCTCTTCATGAATCTCTAGCTAGCTATTTAATATTACTTCCCTGTATTTCTTTAAGGGATTTATCAATTTCCTCTTTATAGGCTTCTATCATCTTTATAAAATGAGATTTAAAGCAATTTTCTTCTGTTTCCATTGTGTTTGGATAGCCAGAATTTGCTGTGGGTTAGCTCTATTTTGGAGGTGTAATATTGGCCTGGTTTTTGTTGATTGGCTTCTTTTGAGGGCTTTCAGTGGTCTGGCTGACTTTGGTCCCTGGTTATGCTTGTTGTAGTGGGTATTTAGAGGGGACAGGGTGGGGAGTGAATCTCAATGGTCCTGGTTTGGCAGGACTCTGATGGGTATCAGAATTGGGCTATATAGTTTTGGACCTGTTGCTCTCTATAATTCAGAAGGTTCAGTTGTGATGAAGGGGGCAGAGTGGTAGCAGGAGAATAGATGTCTCCATGGGCTAGCTACCAGTCTGCTTAGGGCAGCTTGGCTTGGTCTTGATGTCTCATAGAAGAGGGAAGATGGGTAAGGAAAAGAAGCTTGTCTATGTATTTCAGGAATCTGAAAGAGATGAAGGAGAGGTCAGAGAATGTAGATCCCCCTGGGATAGTCGTCTCTTCATGGCTTGGTCCTAGGGGTTCAGAGAACAGGGAAATTGGGGGACTTACCTATATTGTGCAAGATTCTGATGGAGGTGCAGGAGAAGTGGTAGGAGAATTAATGTCCCTTTAGGATAGCTGGCTGCTCAGGGTGGCTTGGCCAAATGTATTTTTAATAAAAGAAAATATCATGTGGGAAATTAGCATTTCATTGCAATGTCTTATGAACTGTCAGTGATTCCATAAGCCTAAGGTATGCTAGAAGATATGTTAGATATAGAATACATGTGGAATAAACACTACCTTTATAGTTTCTGGGTCAAAACTTTGAGAGTTTGAACTTAGGATTTATTTTTACTACACCTTTAAGAATAATATAACTTTGGGGAAAGATTTTCACAATTACTGTAACAAAGCTTTAGGCATGACTACATAAAACCTCCTTAGCAAAGTAGCAAAACACCTGTGACATTTATTATAAAAATAGGTTTTATTGACTTATAAAGAGTGCTTAGGGCAAGAACCTAAAAAGGAAGAATTTGTAAGAATCATAAAGATAGATTCTATTGGTAGAGGGCGCAAAGTACACAGGACCTACTTCATAAGGGATGGTTCAATTCATCGAGCGAAGAGCTCTTGCTGGCAAGGATGTAAAGTAAACACTCTACAATGACTCTTACAGTTACAGTTGCTCTACAGTGGAGTAGAACACACTCCATTGGCATTTGTGGGTCAAACTCATGCATTCACTATTGTAATCCATACAATAATTCCTCATAAGGCTGGAAATTGATCTACCTCAAGATCCAGCTACATCACTCTTGGGCATATACAAAAAAGACATTGCATCTTGCCATGGACCATAGTCACTGCTGCTCTATTCATAATAGATAATAATTGAAAATAACCTAAATGTCCCTTAGAAGAATAATGGGTAAAGTAAATGTGGTATATTTACACAATAAAATAAATCTCATCCATTTAAAAAATCGTGAAATTCTATGTAAGTGGGTAAAACTAGAATACCTGATTGAGGTATTACACACACAGAATGAGAAATACAATATATATTCACTTATGTATGGATATTAGCTTCTAGTTCAGTGATAACCAAACTATAATCTATATTACTACAGAGGTTAGCTAGTAAAAAGATCTAGGTAGCATTTGTACAGAAAGAGAAATAAAATAGTCATAGATAGATGGATGATAGATGCATGTCAGGATAGATGGGTACATGGATGAATGGATGGATAGGAGGATAAATGGATACATATGTAGATGTAGGAGAGGGAGGATCAAAAGCACAATGTGAGGGGATAGTTGGATGAAGGAATATAAGAAATGATCACTACATGTAAGAGTTATTTAAGGGATCTGATGGAAACTCAGTACGTTAGAAATTACTAGACTATATACATATATGAAGGCAATCTAAATGGAATCACCAAATAATGAGGGATCTGAAAGCAAACTAAATGGAATTACCAAATAATGAGGGATAAGTGCTCCAACTAGACATCTATTTTGACCAAATGAAGTTTCTTATTCTCATGGTATCCTATATCCCCACTTTCTCTAACAATATTTCTACCTGTTCTACAAGGATCTCTGAGTCCTGAGCAGAAGGATTTGATGGAGACATCTGATTCAGGATTAAGAGCTCAAATGTTTTTTATTCTCTACATAATGTCTGGCTATGGGTTTTTATATTTGTTCTCAACTAATGCAGGAGGAATCTTCTCTGATGATGGTTGAGCAAGGTACTGCTCTGTGAGTAGAGCAGAAAGTCATTAGATGTAATTTTATGGCTACATTTTTTTTCAGAGTTATAGGACTTGGGTTTTTCCTAGATTCTGTGCTATCTACCCAGAGGTTTTTGATCACCCAAGCACTGTCAGGTTCCACCTTATTGAGTAGTTTTTAAATCAAGTCACATATTGGTTTGTTACTTTAACAAGATTGGTGCAAACACTGCCCTAGCTTATCCTGCAGGAAGGAAATCATTATAGAGTAAAGGGTTTGTGGCTAGATGGTGTTCATATTTTTTCTGTTGAAAGTGCACAGAGTACACTATCAAAGATGGTAGGATGTAGAGTTGGAGGTATTGTCCCAAGTTGCCATTAGTTTGTGGAGAACAACTTATAGACTTGGTAACAGACCACTTGGGATTTTCGGGGTTAATAACTCAGTTGGAGTTAAACTACCCAGTTTTGGAGCCCCATTTGGGGACAAGAGATAACTATTTACAGCCCATTTCTCCCAATTATTTGCCAATTTAATTTAGATTGCTTTCATATATTTATATATCTGTATATCTACATTTCTGTATATCTATATATCTGATGTATATGTTATATGTAGGTATACATATATAGTCTATATATCTAATTTATATATTTCAAAGTATATATCTGTATATCTTATATATATATAGTACATATATATGTATCAATGTATATGGTTATATATCCATATATCATGTATATATTTACACTGTATACATCATCTAGATATTTATCGAACTATTTATCTATACAGAGATAGGGAAGATTCTTATATATTACTTTTTTTAACTTATATAAACTTATAGAAACTTAATTCCTCTCATTTATCCAAATATTACTCTTTCTTCCAAGATCTTAAAAGACATATGAGGTGAAAAGGGGGAGAATAAGAATACAGGAAGTTGAGATTATTGTAATCAGGAAATGATCACCTAAGGTTCACAGGGTCAACAATTGATCTTTAACTGGTGATATAAATTTTGGAGAAGTTGGAAAATCTGTTAGATGTTCTAGCCAAAGAATGCTGCTAACTCAAGGTGAGTTCTGAAGGTTATACATGTTCACTGATGCCTTCTTTTGTCCCTGCTTCCTTCCCAGCAAGAAGTGAGCATCTTTCCACCTACACCCTCCAGCTACCGTGATATTCATTTTTGTTTTAGGCCCAAAATAATGAGGGCAGTAGATCACAGACATACACCTTTGAAACCATGAGACAAACTATAAGAAACTATGTTTTTTATAAATTGCTTTTCCTCAGTTTTTTTGTCAAGTGATGTAAGCTCAGTATTACAATATCATTATAAAATAAACTAAGACCAAGGATAGACTGTAGTTGTTCCATGCAGGTTGCATATTTCTGCTACAGAGAACATCTAACTTACTCTTCATTTTCAAAGTAACCATTAGACATTCATGCAGAATGTTTAATTAACTTCACAATCAATAGCATAAATCAAGTTAGCCAATTTTGTGTACAAATTTTTAAAGTATTTTTTTAGTTTTGTTTAAGCATTGTGTTCAGAAAAATCATATTACTCAATATTTTCTGCAATATGCCGAATATTTCATGTTTACCCAGTTTCTTACTTTCCTAGGGAATATACATTATCTTTAAATTATGTAAGGGATTTCTAGTAAAGTTACTATATTCAATTGCCTAAAGCCTTCCTCTGTTTCAAGGAAAAGAATGATAGGCATGCAGAGATATTCTGGCAGTGAAAAGGCTGTATTATCTATGTATGAAGTTAGTAATAACATTATAGACTGTAGGCCTTATAATCTAATTCAGATTTTATGTTATTTCCCAATGTTTAAGGTACTCGCAAAGGTTATTGAATTCTTGCAGGCTTCACTAACCCATGCTTAACCATGAAAAACCCACACATTAGACATGGTTACTACAAATACTGATACAATGCATTTTTATAAAATACATTTTGCTTTTAAAATATATCAAGTTTGTTTGCTTTGCTTTCTGAAAGTGCTTTATGCTAACCATTCTCATTATTAATTTTAAAATGTTTCCCAGGAAACATAAAGTCAAAGCAACAATAATGTTGGCTGACACATGCTGTAAAACATGGCCAATGATATATATGCATCTCATTGTGCTATAAAATAGGTTTTATAACATTATTATCTTTTACTGATATCCCATGAGTAAGAAAGAAAAAGACGGCCGGCCAGAAGAGAAAATAATGTATACCAAAGCAATAGTACTGTTATTTCTGTTAACCTAATTCTGAGATTTGTACCCTAAGTACAGAATAAATACATATGTTTAAATAAAATTACTTAATAAATTATACAGATGGCACAAAATCACCCTACTGGTGTTAATTTTACCTGTTTTATAATATGATCGCCATCAGCATCTCTACACAGAAAATTTTTTGTCTCCTGTATACTTGGCTTATTTCTCATCTTTGTTATTTCACTGGTAGAGCCACACTGTATTGAAATATCTGTATGTTATCTTTTTGACCACTGAGTGAAAATCAAAGATTGTTAGGGAAGTTTAAAAAGCATTTACAAAAGTCTCTAATTATATAGTTCCTTACATCCCTCATCAAGTTGAACTATGAATAATATATAAAAAGAAAAAAAAAACTTCTTCCTTTGTGACCTCTGTGCTTAAGGTTATTTGAAATATTAGCACAGGGAAATACTGAAGCTATGGAAATAGTAAAGATCAATATACTGACGTCTTCTTCCCTGAAAAAGATATGATCAGTGTAGTAGCATAACAGCACTCACTTCTACAACAATGACACTAAATCACTAAGAACCTGTTGACTTGTTTATCATCTGTCATATGTGTGCCTTTCTGTAATCTAATTCTCTACTTTCTATCAGCTGTCTATCCATATATATAATATATAAACTATAATTAATCTTTCTGACTTTTGTCATTATTATCTATCATGAATCTATCATTTCTATAGTTATTTAAGAAAAATTTAATAGCTAGTTTCAAACATTCAACAGAGATTGAATAGTTTTTATTACTAAGTTAGTATATAAGTGTGACTATGGAATAGCTTTAGAAATTCAATAGAAAATACTACTTACTTCGATGTAATTTAAACTCTAACTGAAACCAAGAGTCTAAATAGAAATGGATTATTTAATTCATTTATGAAAGGAAATAGTAAGCTGTTACTGCAAAATAAATGGGACAATTTGGAAATATTTAAAAGTTGTAAAGAGATAAATGGAAGGTATCAGATATTCTCATATAAAATAATTGGGATCCTGGAGCTGAGGTATAGGGTACTAACAACTTCTAACTAGCGAAGGTAAGCAGAACTGAAAATAGAGTGAACCATTTCACAAGACTTTGAATCCTCTGAAAAATGTAGAGATGTGAAGAGAAATAACTCATTTAGATTCCAATGGAGAACAAGTCCAGTGAACACAATTGACGGTGAAACTGCCTGCTGGCATCTGAGATGAATAGTTGACTTGGTTTCACATGTTTTTTTGATTGATTTCTCTTAGAACTTTGTTAATAGGAGTAGCTGTCCATGGAAAAGAAATGCATACAGAAAACCTCATAGCTCTGGATTTGGCCATTTTCTATTTGACAGATTCGTGAGGAAAGAGGTTTATTTGATCCTGAGTGCGTAAATCCAAGAGTCTACGTCAGTCACTTGTAGGCATTTGATGAAATTCTTCTTGTTGATTCTGAAATGAATAAGAGCATCTCATAGCTGACCATTGAAAACTTGGGACTATCATATTCCTCTAAAGAAGTCAACAATACAATCTTAAAACTTAGCCTATTGGTAATCATAGCCATGTGTCCCGCTTCCAAAACGATTTTATTTTACTTCTTGTGTTCAACATGAGTTGAGGAGTAGACAAATAGACCATAATAGACAGTATAATTAAGCAGGTAATATGTTGTCTGATATCACAGAGGCATATGGAAGAGCAGCAGGAATCATGCTGGCTTATCCTCTACAAAATTATTAAGATGTTTAGGATGCTTACCACCATGAAAGGAAACGGGTTTTGCAGTGGAGGAAATGCTACTGTTCCAGTGGTTTTTTTTTTCTTTTTGTTTGTTTGTTTGAGTTTTTTTGTCTTTTTGTTTTGTTTTATTTTTTGTTGCTGAGATACAACACTCTATTTTAAAACAACTTAGAAGAGAAAGGAGGTTTATAGTTAAAATCTGCCACTGAAGAAAACCAAGACAGAAACTCAAAGCTAAAAGCAAAGTAGATTACTTCTTGCTGGTTCATTTTCAGATCTGTGATTAAATGATATTTTGGGGGGGACAGCAAACTTTATTGATGCTATTCAAGAGAAGAGGGAGGGTTCTCTAGGCCCCTCCTGTTATTATGGGGTTCTGTGATGGAATTGTGAGGGAGATGCTCAGTGTGAGGGGCTGAGTTGGGATGGGGACTCCTCAGCAACTGAGGGCCTCTCTCTTGCTCTCAGTATCCTTGCTGGAACTTTTTAAATGTAACCTTGGACCACCTGTACTGAGAATGATGTTAGCCATAATGGAGGTAGCCTTCTTACAATTAACAATCAAGATGATCCCCTAGAAATGTCAACAATTAAATCTAATTTAGACAGCTCTTCACTTGGGGTGTTCATTTCGGATGACAATAGTCTATGCCATGAAGACACAGATCACTAGGACATCAATGTTCATTCTCAAGCCATGGATGGGTCACCTTCTTTCCACTACTGTAACAGAAATTTCTGTCTTGAGGTGCTTTTCTTTAGTGTGAATCACAACAACCCTGGTCTTGTAGAAACAAGCACAAAAACAACTCTACTAAGTGATGATCCTCTACACCTGCTGCCTGTCTTTCACAGCTAGGGAATGCAAAACTATCATCATCATGGAATATAGTAGAAAAATCAATTTTGGAGTAATTAAAAGACATAACACCCCCAAAATATTAGAAAACTAAAGATACTTGCTTTGTTTCACCATATCTTAGTTTTTTGCCTAACCTTGTGGTAGTAAAAGCCAGCTCCAAAGAATCAGATGAGGCATATAACTACATATAAACTTCACAATGTCCTTCAGAACGATTAGTTTACTCAGTGTCCAAGCTTAATTAGCGAGCAGTAGCTAGTAGGAAATCTGTTCTAACACATAATGCTGTCTAAAACAACAGCAGCAACAACGAAACAAAAACAACTTCAAAAACATGCCAAGGTTGAACAAACAATGCAATAATTATCCAAAAGGGCTTTAAATCATAAGTAAAATGGAAGAGATAAGATACAATTACAATGAAAAATAGAAAACCAAAAATACAAAATAAAAACCTATTATGCAAAGCGGTAGGAAAGAAAGAATTCATCTTTTGGAAAGAAAATATGTAAAGAAAGTCTTGAAGCATTAGAAAATAGATGAGCCAAGTGCAGCATAAATTGAAGAGTAAAGCTGTGAAATTTTGTGTCAAAATAATAGAAACAATGAGAAAAGAGGAATAAAAGAGTTAACCAATAACAATACAATAATATTAGTCAGAAATTGAATAATATATGTGTGTAAGCCTGGGCAGGAAACACTAAATTGTGTAAAAACAATATGAAACGAATATTTTTTAATTAAAGGGAACAAAAGAGCATCTTCTTTGTTATAAACAAAATGTTTGAAGTTTGTGAATCAGGCAAATCAGGTTCTTATAGGCATGTGTTCCATGATATGCTTAGGGTATCACTGTGGCTGCTGTCAAACTGATAATGACATAGGATGTATAAAGAGTCAGGGAGTTCTCAACAAATAATTTCCATAATAACTGTTTTCACTTTTTAGAAAGAAAACATTATGACATATTATTTGGAACAGCTGTGAAATTTTTATAGGAATTACATCTCTGGGTGAAGAAATGAAGTGAGTCTATGTTTCATGTACTTGTATGTGAAAACTCACATATAAACTTCCTATTTGCAAGACTAGAACATACAGTTAATACTAAAAAAGCAACACTGTAAGATTTTGTGTTGAAATTGTGACAAAATCACAAAGAAAAATAGTTAAAATTACCAGGCAAAGTGTCATTACCAAGTTCAGAGGCAAGCAGACAAGAAAAAGTAATTCTTTGTTAGAAGGGGACCCCTGTAATTTTAATACAAATGTGTATGTTTGTTATGTTGAATTTGTGTTTAATTTAGTTTGAATTTTAAAAAAAAATATTAAGAATTTGTCTTGTTGCTGGTTTGGTTGTTTCCTTTCTCTTCTGATAGGCAGTAGCGTACCTTCTGAGTAGGAAAAAAAATCCAAAAGTCTCTAGATAGAAGAATGGATACACAAAATGTGGTACATTTATACAATGGAGTACTACTCAGCTATTAAAAATAATGGCTTCATGAAATTCTCAGGCAAATGAATGAAACTAGAAAGTATCATTCTGAGTGAGGTAACCCAGTCACAAAGAACACACATGGTATATTCTTACTGATAAGTGGATATTAGGAAAAAGTCTCAGAATACCTATGACATTACTCACAGACCATATGAACCTCAAGGAATGATGCTTCATTCCTACTTAGAAGGGGGAACAAAATAATCATCAGAGGTAAAGGGAGGGAGGGAACCCGGAGAGAGAGGAAGAAGGAGGAAAAACGTGGGACAGGATCAGGTGTGGGAGACACAGTGGAGAAGAACATATGGTCAGAAAATTGAATGGAGGTGTGTAGCAGTGGGGTGTGTGGAACTGGGCATAGCCAGTAGAAATTCCCAGATGCTAGGAAAGCAAGAGGCTGCCAGGACCCAATGGAGATGACATTAGCTGAGATACCCAAACAAAGGGGAAAAAGAACCTGTAGAGGTCATATCCAGAGTTTAGGCATGACCCTCAGTTGAGGGATAGGGCCACCCACACATCTCAAAATTTTAACCCCAAATTGTTCCTGTCTAAAGAAAATGCAGGGGCAAAAAGTGGAACTGAGGTTGAAGGAAAGACCATTCAGAGACAGTACCACCTAAGGATCCATCCCATTAGACACCAAACTGGACACTACTGCTGATGCCAAGAAGTACTTACTAACAGGAGCCCCTCAACAGCTCTGCCAGAGCCTGACCTATACAGATACAAATGCTTGCAGCCAACCAACAGACTGAGCACAGGGACCTCAAAGGAGGAGTTAAGGGAAGGACTGAAAGAGTGGAAGGGGTTTGCATCTCCATAGGAAGAACAACAATATCCATCAAGCAGACTCCCACAGAACTCCCAGGGACTAAAACACCAACCAAAGAGTATACACGGAGCAACCCATGGCTCCAGCTAATTATGTAGCAGAGGATGGCCTTATCTGGCATCAATGGGAGGAAAGGCACTTGTTCCAGTGGAGATTTGATGCCCCAATGTGGGCGGATGCTAGGTCAATAAAGAAGTGGGTAGGTGAGTGGGAGAGCTCCCTCCTAGAAGCATGTGGGGGTGGGGATGGGATAGGGAGTTTGTGGAGAGGAAACCAGGAAGGGGATAACATTTGAAATGTAAATAAATAATTACCAATAAAAATATGTTTAACTGCTAACATTAGGATTAAACTTATTTTTCTCAAAAGTTTATTTCTTTAATTAAAAGCATGTAATCATTTTTCTTGGGGATTTTGTTTGAGAAGCAGCCTTATGCTGGAGCTCTTTCCATACAATGTTTGGTTCTTTCTAAGAACAGAAGAGAGCAGAATAGAATTCTGTGAACTTTCTGGATGCAAATTCACCAATACCTGAAAATGCTGAACAGCCACTTCCAGTGCTGCAAGGAGACAGGTTAATAGTCCGTAATGTTGGGCCTCTAGTTGTGAGAAATGAACTTGCTCTCCATGTGAATTTGCTAACTCTTAAATTTAGGTTGGCAGCTGGTAGGTGTGAGTACAGGGTCCTTGCAACAGAGGAACTCAGTGATAAGCACAGCTTATCCCTGCTGTCACTACATATGGAAGAGACCAGATTAAAATTTCTTTTAAAGTAAACAGCTTTTAACCAGATGGCTCTAAATCCAACTAATCCAACAGCAAGGCCCAGCATTCATTAGCAATGAGGAAAGAAACAGAAGTCTCTAAAAAAATGTTAAAAACTATTCGAATAGTGACATCCCAAGACTTTTAAAGTAGATTTCATTCCTAGCTCTTTCTTTTTACAAACACTGAATGATGGTTAAAAAAAAAAAAAAAAAAAAAAAAAAAAAAAAAAAAAAAACCTAATGGGCACAGGGTGTTCTGTAGAAATAGATATTTGCATTTATGATGTGAATTATCTTTGCTTCTTAAACATTCAGAAAATTCATTTGCATATTTTTCAACATCTATTACGTATGAGCATCAGCAAGTCAATGATGCAGTTTTGAGATATTCTAATAGGATATGTGATAGGATAATTAGATAATTAGTTTCAGTTTATATTTTAACAATATTTCATATTCTATGAAGTCCATCAAGCCAATGAATTATAATTTTCAGTCATGACAGAGCATTTATTCCATGCAGTGAAATTCCTTTTACAAAATTGTAGAGAATATAATTAAATTCATTTCTCTATTATTGGCTAAGTTGTTTAAATACATTCTTAATGGCACAAATCAATGTCTTCTTTTATTTAAATATAGACATTCTACTGTATGCATAATTCAAAGGTAGATTGTCTGGAACTAAATCACAAAGTAAGATGCCAAAAAGGAATTAGGAACTGAAAGTAAAGGTCTTTAATAAAGTGATAATTGAGTTGCTAAGAGAACCTTATGGAGTGTGCTTTTTCAGTCATATCTTTAGGGGTGCATCTTCTACAAATAAAGAGGAAGCAACATGCCATAGATAGACAAATATGTCATAAGAGAGCAGTATGCTGGGATGTGAGCAGAATTAAGTGAGTAAGAGAAGATGTAGCGCTGGGACACATATGGTTAAAAAGCCATTATGCATAGCTGCATACATTCATACACATACATACACACATATGAATATGTAAATACACTCATACACACACACACACACACACACTTGTATCCATTTTGCAGTGCAAAATGTGCAAATTATTCTTCCATTCCCCTGAGCACCTAGTTGGTACATGCAATGTTGGTCGTCTGGCTCTCAATTTTTGTAGTTTTCTTAATTTCATATTTAACACTAGTTTACCAGGATGTTAGGGTAAAAAACACATGATATTTGTTTTATAGAAAATAATCATTCTGGACAGGTGTGAAAAGCACAGTGTAGACTCCATATGTTCTAAACATTGGAGTCTGTCATGTGTCCCATTCTTTCCTAGAAAACAAATGACATGCTCCAATGCTTATTCTAATGCTCTTTCTTTTTGCATGCAGTCCTCTGTAGCACTTGTGTTGATTGCATCATGCTGGCACATCTGATCTTCAGCACATATGTTTGAATTACATAATCCAAGTTCACATTTCACATGGTAGAAACTTAGGCTGTGACCTACTTTTCTATGATAGCATACACAAAACGTTCTGAGCAATACACTCTATTGTGGCAGTCACCCACTAATGATTCCTGATCAAGAATGTCTTTTTCACACAAATACTTCTTCTTCTTCTTCTTCTTCTTCTTCTTCTTCTTCTTCTTCTTCTTCTTCTTCTTCTTCTTCTTCTTCTTCTTCTTCTTCTTCTTTCTCTCTCTCTCTCTCTCTCTCTCTCTCTGTCTCTCTCTCTCTCTGTCTCTCTCTCTGTCTCTCTCTATATCTTTCTCTCCCCTACTTTGTGTGTGTGTGTGTGTGTTTGTGTGTGTGCACACACACATGAAGGGTCTTCACCTAACCCTACCTTTTAGTTTCAAACATTACTTGACAGTCTAGCATATAGATTCACAACTATATTTGGGAAAAACATCAATTTCAAGACCTACTATCTTTGGATATGGAAATAAAATTTTACCTACATTTATGTTTTTCTTAAACTCAATTTGCTTGTATATTGTCATGCATTCTTTCTGTTTTATAAAGAAGACATGATAGTCCTTACCAATATTCACTTCACATAAATTTTGTAGATGAGGCTCAACTGAACCTAAGGGCCAGTTTCATAGCTGGAGCATATCTGCAAATATGAGTTCCTAAGCCATTTCAATGTAATTGATTTATTTACCCTTTCCTATTTGCTGCTAGTGGTTATGTAGAAATACATAGTTCAGATAAAATAAAATCCCCAATTGTTTTCTACCTATAAATAATTTTACTTATGAAGATTGTAAGTCTCAGATTATTTCTAAGATTCATTATTAGAAAATAAATTTCAAAGATGGGTTTGATGAGTGTTCTACTTACAAGTGGTAGCAATGGATTTATACTTCTTCCCTCAGAATGGAGTTGTCCTATATCAGCCTTTTTGCTACATTTCACTTAGCTTCTCTCTCTCTCTTTTTTAAATTGGATATTTTATATATTTACATTTCAAATGTTATCCCCTTTCCTGGTTTCCTCTCTGGAACCTCCCTCTCCCATCACCCCTCACCCTGCTTCTGTGAGGGTGCTCCTCTTCCCACCTCACCGCCCTGGCATTCCCCTTCAGTTCCTTCAGTCCTTTCTCTAACTCCTCCATTGGAGACCTTGTTCTCGGTCCAATGGTTGGCTGCTAGCATCCACATCTGTATTTGTCAGGCTGTGGCAGAGCTTCTGAGGATACAGGTATATGAGGCTTCTGTCAGCAAGTACTTCTGGCATTCACAAGAGTGTCTGGGTTTGGTGTTTGGATATGGGATGGACACCAGCAAGTCCCAGGTGCCAGGAAAGCAAGAGGCTCCCATGACCCAATGGGGATGAAATTAGCTGAAATGCCCAACAAAGGGGAAGGAGAAACTGTAGAGACCATATCCAGAGGTTAGGCAAGGCCCCAGATTGGGGGATGGGACCACTCACTCATCTCCAAATTCTTAACCCAGAGGGGTGCTGTCTAAACGAAATACAGGAAGAAAGTGTGGAGCAGAGACTGAAGGAAATGTCACCTAGCTTCTTTTAATGCAATACAGTAAGTGTGGATTCTGTTTTACAGAATGAAGACAATTAGACCTTCATTCTAATGATCCTTAGTTCAGACTTTGTACTCATTGTAACTATATTAATTTCTAGCAATAAAAAATGATACATCGGGTTAAATAATCACACTCAGGACTAAAAATCAATCAATTAGAAACAAAGAGAACAATAGAAAGAATTAACAAAATCAAGACGGAGTTGTTTGAGAATATCAACAAGATAGACAAAACCTTACCCAAACTAACAAAAAGGCAAAGAGACAATATCTAAACTAAAAATATCAGAAAGTAAAAGACAGACACTGAGAAAATCCAAAGAATTGTTATGTCTTACTTCAAAACCTATCATGCACAAAATTGAAAAATCTAAATAAGAAGGATGATGTTGATAGATTTCACTTACTGGAGTTAAGCCAAGTTCATGAAATGTAAACAACTCTATAACCCCTAAGGAAATAGAAACAGTCACTAAAAGTCTCATAATCAGCAGCAACCAGGACAAGCCTAGAGTCACATGGTTTTACTGAAGAATTTTACCACATTTTCAAAGACTAGCCAATACCAATATGCAAACAATTCCTCAAAACAGAAACAGAGGAAACAGTGCCCAACTCATTCTATGATATTATAGTCATCCTAATATCTAAGCCATACAAAGGCTCAACAAAGAGAATGTCAGACCTATTTTCCTTATGAACATTGATGGGAAAATACTCTATAAAATACTCCAAAACTGAATCCAAAAGAGCAAAAAACATCATCCAACATGATCAAGCAGGTCTCACCCCAGTGACACAGGGATAGTTCAATACATGAAAATTCATCAACCTAATCTACCATATAAAGCAACTGAAATTTTTTAAAAAAATCACATGATCACCTTGTTAGATAGATGCCAAGAAAGCCTTTGACAAAAATCCAACACCCTTTTATGTTAAAAGTCTTGGAGAGATCAGGGATAGAAGGCACAAAGTAAACACAATAAGCATAATAGTCAGTGAGCCAATAGCCAACACCAAATTAAATTGAGACAAACTTAAACCGATTTCATTAAAACGAGAAACAAGGCAAGGCTGCCCATTCTCTTCATATCTCATCAATATAGCACTTGAAGTTCTAGCTAGTAAGTCGACTAGAGGAAATCAATAGGAATCAAATTAGAAAAGAAGAAGTCAGAGTATCGCTATTTTATGCCTCAGCCAGTTGTCCCATCCTGCAGAACAGTCAACGAGGGTACAGAGGGTACTTGGAAGGGAATGGGGGACAAGAGATGAGAAGAAGGACGCCAAGACAAGAGTCTGATAAAGGTGACAATTTTATTGTTTCCCAAAGCTGAATTTATACCATAACAGGGGTTAAAGAGAGAAGGGGGTAAATGGGAAACATTTCCGCAAGCCATGGACACAGCTCTCTTGTGGTCAGCTGATGTCAACAGGATGTTGGTTTTTCAGAAAGGATACAGGTTTTTCATATCACAGTCAGCAGGATGTTGGTTTCTCAGAATGGTTACAGGTCATATCAATGGGCATGCTGATGTCAGATGTATTTCTCAGCAAGGTCAGAACTTTGTCATATCATTATTCATCCTGACCACCAGATTTGTATTAGTCTTCTGCAACTGGCTGGGGATTTTCCGTGAAGCCAGTCATACTTAACTCTAACCATAATATTAACATCAATAATGGAGGGTTTTAAGAGCATAGCTCCCAACAATTTTAGAGGATATGAGAGTGTGATGATCTGCATATGTGTAGCCCAGAGAATGCACTATTAGAAGATGTGGCCTTGTTGGAGGAAGTGTGTTGGGGTGGGCTTGGAGACCCTCCTCCTAGTTCCTCCTAAAATGCTTAGTCTGGTATTCTTTTGGATGAAGATGTAGAACTCAGCTCTTTCCACACCATTCCTGTCTGGATGCTGCCATGTTCCTGCCTTGATGATAATGGATTGAACCTCTGAACCTGTAAGTCAGCCCCAATTAAATGTTGTCCTTTATAAAACTCATGTTGGTCATGATGTCTGTTCATAGCAATAAGACCCTAACTAAGGCTACTGGTGAAACCTACTTGAACGGATGATGCCAGTGTATTGGAGATGCCAGTACCATGTGATAATCACCAAGAATAGCTGAGGCAGTGGAGTGGATCAATCTGAGTGTTACAGAGGGCAGAACTGGAGAGAGCCAGCCCTTTGATGGATCATTTGTGGATCCAGGACATTGTAACAAACTGCCTTAGATACCCAAAGATGTTAAAGATGCCAAAGCCATGGGCTATCTGCTGAGGAAAGCTGCTAACAGGGAGTCAAACTAGCTCAGGACAAAGAAGTTTGTTGCAGTCAACAATGAAGAAAAAGGAGTTGAAAATATGAAGACTGCTTTGATATCAGACATGGAAATGGCAGAGTTCAAAGTTTGCCCAGCTGTTTGCCTGTCTTAATTCAGGGATTACAGTTAAGTGATTGGATGGATCTCACAGGAGACTTTGAACTTTGGACTTTTAATATTGTTAATACTTCTATAGACTATGGGGACTTTAGAAGTTGGACTAAATGTACTTTTTTCATTATACTATGTTTAGGTATGGCCTCCATAGACCTGTGTGTTTAAACAAGCCTATGGAGGCCAGGGAGTGGAATGTAATGGTTGCATGTTCTTGACCCAGGGAGTGGCACTATTAAAAGTTGTGGCCTTGTTGGAGGAAGTGTGTCACTAGGCAGGTGGACTTAGAGACCCTACTTCTAGCTTCTCTTAGGATGCTCAGTCAGTTTCTGACTTCCTTTGGGTGAAGATGTAGAACAAAGCTCTTCCTGCACCATTCCTACCTAGATGCTGCCATGCTCCTGCCTTGATGATAATGGACTGAACCTCTGCACCTATAAGCCAGCCCCAATTAAATGTTGTCCTTTATAAAACTTGTGTTGATCATGGTATCTGTTCACAGCAATAAAACCCTAAGACAGATAGTATACATTAATGACCCCAAAAATTCTACCAGATCACTCATATAACTGGAGAACACCTTCAACAAAGTGGCTGGATAAAAATTAACTAAAAAAAAAAGTAGTCCTTCTTTATTAAAAGGATATACGTGCTCAGAAAGAAGTTAGGGAGAAAATGCCCTTCACAGTAGCCAGAAATACTATAAAATATATTGTGTAATTCTTACCAATCAAGTAAAAGATCTTTATGAGAAGAATATCAAATCTCTATAGAGAGAAATTGAGGAAGATATCACGAGAAAGAATGATCTCCCTTGCTCATAGATATGTAGGATTAACATAGTATAGCTGGTCATCTTACTAAATGCAATCTACAGATTCAATAAAATTCCTATTAAGATTACAACACAATTTTTTACAGACTGTGAAAAAGCAATTTTCAACTTCATATGGAAAAACAAAAACCAGGAATAGCTAATACAATCCTGTACAATCCTGTAAAGAACATCTGGAAATATCACCATCCCTATTTTCAAACTATACTGCAAAACAATAGTAATAAAAACCGAATGGTACTGGTATAGAATCAGACTAGCTGATCAATGAAAATGAATCAACGACCCATAAATAAACCCACACACCAGACTCATGAGTTTTGACAATGAAACCAAGACCATACAATGGAAAAAAGGAAAGCATCTTTAACAATGGTACTGGTCTAAATGGATGTCTGCAGTTAAAAGAATGCAAATAGATCCATATTTATCTCCCTGAACAAGACTCAAGTCGAAGTGGATCAAAGACCTTAATACAAGTCCAGAAATGTTAAATCAAACAAATGAGAATGTGGGGAATAGCCCTGAATGCATTGGTACCAGACACAACTTCCTGAACAGAACACCAATAGCTGAGGCACTGATTCAGCAATTAATAAATGAGACTCTATGAAACTGAAAAGCTTCTGAGAGTCAAAAAACACCTTTGATAAGAAAAACAGCAGCTTAAAGAAGGGAAAAAGAATTCCATCAACCCTATATTTGACAGAGGACTAATATCCAAAATATATAAAGAACTCAAGAAGTTAGATACCAACAAACTTAACCATTTTTTTAAAAAATGGGGTTCAGAGCTAAACAGAATTGTCAACAGAAAATTTCAAATGCCCAAGAAGACCATAAAGAAATATTCAAAGTCTTTAGTCATCAGGGAAATGCAAATAAAAATGACTCTGAGGTTCTACTTTCCGGTATGGCTAAGAAAAAAAAAATCCATGAAACAGCACATAGTGATGAGGATGTGGACCAAGTGCACACTCATCCATTGCTACTGGGAAGTCAAACTTGTTTTTTAATTTTATTTATTTATTGTATGTAAATGAGTTAACTGTCACTGTCTTCATACATAGCAGAAGAGGGCAGCAGATCCCATTACAGAGGGTTGTGAGTCACCATATGGTTGCTGGAAATTGAATTCAGGACTTTGGTAAGAGCAATCAGTGTTCTTAACCACTGAACCATCTCTCCAGCCCCTGAAGGCAAATTTATAAAACTACTCTGAAAGTCATTCTGGCATATCTCAGAAAATTGTGAGTATTTCAACCTCCAGATCCAGCTATGACTCTCCTAGGAATATACTCAAAAGATGCTCCACTATTCCACAAGGATACTTGTTCAACTATGTAAATTACAGCTTTATTCATTATATCCAGAACCTGGAAACAACCCAGATCTTCCTCAACCAAAGAATGGAAGAAAAATACCCCTCAAACCATGCAGTTCATTTCCACAATGGAATACTACTCCACTATATTTTTTAAAAAAAGAACACCATAAAACTAGCAGGCAAATAGAAAAAGCAAGAAAATATTATCCTGAGACAGGTACCCCAGATGGATCTCACTTATAAGTGTGTATTAGCCCTGAAGTTCTACAATGACTGGCCCAAAGAAGGTAAACAATGAGTTAGCCCCGAGGGATAATGCTTGAATCTCATAAAGAATGGGAAATACAAGAGACCTCGGGTGTGGAAAGGTTAACGAACACTGGTGGATAGGAAATGGTGAGGGGAACAAGGAAGGAGACCAGATATAGGGAGAGCTGGGAAGAGAGGGATAAGAAAGTAACTGGAAATCAGCTGTGGACTCGGGTCAAGTGGTTAAGGTGTGTTATCTCTAGAACATGGCAGAGTCCCGTGATTGCAGAGGTTCCAGGGACTGTGTGAGGATGATTCTAGCAAATCCTTCTAGCAGTAGGGAATATGCTGTGTAAAATGGCTACCTCCTATAGTCAGGTAGGACTCCCAGTGGGGGGATAAGGCAACACCTCAATCACAGATTTTCTATGCAAAATGTTCCCTGCCGACAAAAGTCCCAGGCCAAAGATGGAGCTTACTGAGTAAATGGCCAATGAATGACTGGCTCAACTTGAGATCCATCCCAAGGTACAGCGCTAATTCCTAACACTATTAATGACACTCTCTTATGCTTGCAGATAGGAATATAGCATAACTGTACTCTGAGAGGTTCTACCACGTACCTGAATGAAACCCACAGCTAAACATTTAAAGAAGCCTTGGAAGAGCTAATGGAAGGATTGAGGGACCAGGAGGAACTCCATAAGATGAGCAAGAGAGTCAACTAACCTGGACCCTGGTGACTCCCAGAACCTGATCCACCAACTAACGAGTATGCCCAGGCTAGAATCGGTGGTACACTTACGCACCAGAGGTATAGCTTGGTCTTCATGCAGTCCTCCAAATACTGGAGGGAGGACTTACTCTTAATCTGTTGTTTGCCTGTGGATCCAGTTCCCCTAACTGATCTACCTTGTCTGGCATCAATGGAAGAGGGTAACCCAGTCCTGCAGTAATTTGAAGCGCCAGGGTGGGTTGGTACCCAGGGGGACCTTCTCCTTCTCAGTGGAGAAAGGGATGGAAAAGGAGCAGAATGGCAGTGTAAGGAAGGTGCCGGGAGGAGGGGGCACTTCAATCTGGATGGAAAGTGAATAAATACATTAATGGAAGAAAACTGTAGTGTAACTGTTTTCTTCTCAGTGATGCAGAGCGATTGATATCCCGGCTTCCAGTGGAAAACAGAACTCAATGGTGTATTCACTACAGTTTTGTCTCAAGCACTACATTTGATGGATCATGTTTAAAATAGCCTTCTTCTGAAAAAAAGTCAAGATGGATATCTTTTGTCCATCCACACTGTTTTGCATAAAAAACCTTCAATTTTCCACCTAATTAACTTCTTTTCATACACACAGCTTCTCCTGTTTCTTATAATAAATAATTTATTCCATGCCTATACAGTTTTCTAGCTATTTAGACATCAATTATTTTATAAATACATAAATGTCAAAATGTCACAGTGCATGTTAATCTGTGTGACCAGAATCACAACAATAACATAAAACTATATATGTTATATTATATATAATAATACAAATTGAAGTTATCCTTTGGCATCTGTAGGTGAATTGGTTCCATAACCTTTGGACGCCAAAATCTATAAATATTCAGTTGGCTTGTATAAAACGATGCAGTGTTTGTATAGAGCCTGAAAATATCTTTCATACTTTAATTCATTGCTACATTCTTACAGCACTTAACATACACAGCATGTACATTGTTCTTATCATCATAGTATTGCTTAGGGCATATTAAAAGTAAAAATTATGACCCTGTTTAAGATAACTGGAATTTTTTAAAAGTCTCTTCCTCTTGAAGCAGTTGGATTTGCAGAGGTGTAACCTACAGATCTGAAGATTAGCTCAGATCACATCGTCAGGTTAAATCCCTTTGCATCTCTTTCCTGCAATGCAATTTTCTACCTGTCCCTGGGAACTTAGGGATATAACTTTTTCAAAATGTACATCATTGTCTGTCTCAGTTTTGTCTTTTCTCCATAACATCTTCAATAAAATTCTGGCATATAAATTTTCCACAACTACTTGTGATCGTCACAAAATCATTCTCTATTATTTCCTTCAAAATCATCTAGCAAGTATGATTTTACCAAAACATTAAAAACATAGAAAAAATACGAGAGTGAACTTCCTCATTAAAGGAGGATGTATAGCAGTGAATGGAAAAAACAGATTTTTCTGTACCTTCTGGGGGAAGAGTTTGGTGTAGCAATGAGGTGAGTGAAGCCTGCTAGGCACAGACTCCTTAGTTCACAAGAAAGAATAGTAATTTAGATAAACGTTTTAGGTAGCACTACAGCCAAGAAGAAACATTTGAATATCCAGAAAAGGAACAGGTCACATTTTAGAATAGTATAGTGTCCTAGAAGAAAAATAAATAAGAAGTAAATTCTAGAAGGACCGAAACTATTTGAGCTGTCTCAAATAGAAATAAGACAGTAGGAGGAAGGACTTTGGTAGTAAATCCACTGCTGTTGGAGCACATAAGACACAAATAAGGGATGTTCTGTGAATACAGACTGAAGAGGAAGCATGCTAACATTCCACGGTGGGTTTCCAGTGGAGAGCCTGCAAAGCTGGCTGAGAAAATAGTCTGCATTTGTCAGCCTGGAGGGATAAAAGTCTCTGAAAATGAGGTAACATGGGCAGAGTAGTGTTATAGTTCCCCAGACTATGTGGGAGCTTCAGCATGGGCGTGAAAATACAGAGTGAAATAGGCCAAATGCTGTCTTCATGACAATTTCAGATTAACAATTTTACAGCATACACACGACTAAGAAAATAGAAAAGAAACCAACAGTTTCTTTGTCTGGGAACTTTGACTTTATGTCACTCAAAATTATTTATAGTCATTAATATGCATTGTGAACACAAGTACCTAGGATGCTCTCATTAGGATTAATTCTCAAGTAGATCTAAACTTAATGGCAAAATTTCCTGGAAAAAATGTCCTATGTTGTATTTCCTCTTGCAGACAGAAGTAATAGCAAATTGTAGGCATTGATCACTGCAAAAACAGTGGTGGCTGAACCATGAATTGGTTTTTTAAAGACCTCTTTTTTCCTTGACAAATATGGGATATAGAAAGAAAAAAATAAATTTTCAGAATGACTCCAAAACTTAAAATTCTCATAATCCAGAAGAGGAACTGTAGCCATGGGCATAGTATTATCTTTTTTTAATTGCAGAAACACAATTTAAAGAAAAGAAAAACCCAAAAGAAAACATTCTTATATCCTTTAAGTCAGATTTTCATAGATGACTAAAATTCTAATCTTTGTGTAGAACGTCCTTCAAACAAAAACATTAAAAAGTGGCATAACGTTAGTAGCTACAAGCTTGTTGTATGTGTTTTTTCTCTTCTGTAAATATGAGAATGCACATGCTTGGGTGGGTGTACTCACTTGTTCAGACATTGCAGGCCAGAGGCTGATGTCTAGTATCTTCTTCAATTGATTCTCTACTTTATCTTTGGAAACAGCACTCTCAATGAACCTGGAGCTCATCGAGTTGGCCGTACTGGCTGTCAGAAGCCCGTAAACCTCCTGTCTCTGTTTCCCCAGCATTAGGTTACAGATATACATAGTCTTTCCCAGCATTTCCCATGGCTACTGAGGATCTATAACCTCACGGTCTGTTTTCCCACTGAGCCTTCTTTTTAGCTTTATTTTTTCTGTATTCATAGTTGGTAGAATCGTGTCCATTTTCTTTGCAAATAAAAGGAATAGCAAGTCAGAAATGCCTTTTCTCCTTTTTTCAAAACTCACTTAGTTTTTCATTGATCAAGGTTGGAATTTGTGCCAGAAGGACTGAGGACATCAGGCTAATATAAGCAGGGCTAATAGGGATCACAGAGTCTGAACAACACCCATAGAGCCTGTATCAGTTTCAGCTAGGTCCTCCGCCTATGTGTTATGGTTGTGTAGATTGTTCTTCTTATAGGACTACTAAAAGTGGTAGTAAAGGTTGTCTTTGACTATTTTGCCTGCTCCGTGAACTCTATAACTACTACTGAGTTACCTAGTCCAGCCTTAATATAAGAATTAGTATTTAGTCTTATTGTAACTTGTGCTGTGTTCAGTTTGTATCCCTGGGAGGCTTGACTCTTCTGAAGGGAAATGGAAGGGGAGAGGAAGGGAGAATGGAGGAGAGAGGAGGTTGAGGAACACCAGGAGAAGTGGAGGGAGGGGAAACTGTGTTCAGGAAGTAAGGTATAAGAGAAAAATTTAACTAAAAGCTTTTTTAAAGTAGGATTTGTTTTAATTCTTTATAGTATCTTTTAATTACATTTACACACACACTACAACTCCTCTCAAGAACAGTCTTTCTACTTTCATTGCCCAACCCATCTAAGTTTGAGGTTTTTTTCTTTTCTTTTCTTCACATTAAGTACAATTTGCATTATCCATATGTTCTTGGGAGTGGGGCCTGTCCTATAGAATGGTTGAGCTTTTAGGGGAGCTAGTCATGAAACTTCAAGTCCACATTTCCCACCACTTCAATCTGACATTTTGTGCACATTTAATTGATGTTGTTCAATCTCTGTGAGTTCAAATGTTCAGTTTTCTATCTTGTCTGAAAAAGCATTTTTTTTCTTGGAGTCATCCCCCACTTCTTGCTCTTCCAGTCTTTCTGCCTAGTCACATACAAAAGCATTCACATCAGAATAAAACTTCTCACCAGGAACCTTGAAACCCAGAAGGATCTGGATTGGTGTTTTATAAGTTCTGAAGGAGCACAGGTGCCAGGCCAAAACTACTATTTATACCCAGCAAAGCTATCAGTCATGGTTGAAAAGGAAAAGAACAAGATTCAATGATCAAAAAGGAAGAATTCTTGTCTGCAAAGCCAGCTCTACAGAGAATACTATAATAGAACTGAACATTAAACAAACTCACAAGGACAGAGGAATATATAATGACAGAATGGGTAAACCAAGAGATATAAGAAAATAACACCACAAGGGGTTGGGGATTTAGCTCAGTGGTAGAGCGCTTGCCTAGCAAGCACAAGGCCCTGAGTTCGGTCCCTAGCTCCAAAAAATAGAAAAAAAGAAAAAAGAAAAAAAGAAATAAAAGAAAATAACACCACAACAACAAATTTAAAGATTTAATGGTAGGTGTTTGGAGAGGGAAGGGAACAGGTAGAGAGACATAGGAGATATGAATGCTTAAAGAGAATAGCACTCATGTACATGGAAGTTTAGGATCCTCAAGAGGTTTCTTAAATATTGTGTATAGTATTGTACTCACGTGTGTCAGAACATTCTTCACAGGATTGTGGTTCCACAGTAAAAATTCTAAACAATTCACACAGTCAATGAGATGACACATGGTGAACAATGCCTTCTACCTTTTACCTCACGTGCATTTTGTTCCTTGGATTACTCTTGGAAGTGAAATATGTATCTCCTGTGTTTACATTCAAATTATACAATGTGTTTATTCTTATTGGATATCAGAACATAGCTATAAGAAGCCAATCTGAAAAAAGAAAATCCTGAGTCTTGTCCAAAATGTAATCTAAAATTGGATGTCCTTCTGACTTGCTTTATTTATTTTATTAATTATTTCATTCGCTTACATCTTACGTTATCCCACTTCCCAATTTTCCCTCTACTAGCCCCCCCCACCCACATCCACCCTCCTCCAGCATTTTGCCTGTATGACAGTGCTCCCCCACCCACAGGAATCCCCCATGCTGGTACATCAAACCTCACTTCCATTGCTATAGGACAAGGCCATCCTCTGCTTCATATGTATCTGGAGACTGGATCCTTCTAGTTAAACTTCTTGGATGGTGGTCTAGACATTGGGAGAACTGGGTAGTCAAGCCAGCATATGTTGCTATTCCAATGGGGTTGCAATCTACCTCTGCTCCTCCAGACCTTCTGCCAGCTCCCCAACCAGGTTCCCTGAGCTCTGTTTGATGGTTGGCTCCAAGGATCCACACCTGCACTGGTCAGTTGCTGGCTGGACTTCCTCAGGAAGCACCACACTAGCTTCCTCTTGGCAAGCACCCCTTCCTTACTGTTTGTGTGCCCTCTGGTTAGTCTGGCTAAGGGTTTATCTATCTTGTGAATTTTCTCAAAGAATCAGCTCCTAGGTTTTGTTTTTTTTTTTTTTTTTTTTTTGATTGTTAGATAGTTTTGTTTTTGTCTGTTTCTACTTGGTTGATTTCTGTACATTGTATGTGGTTGAGGGCAGACACAAATTAGACCAAGGCCATTACTGGACAGTAAAAGAATAAGGCAGGGACAAAGTTTTTGTAGGGAGGGAGAAGAAGAAGAAGGAGAAATAAAAGATGGAGTCTAGAGAGCAGAGTATTTCAGATTTAGGTAAACTAGATCGATTTTATCTTGTCTAGGTGGGCGGTTTATACCTTTATCAATTGGCAGTGAATTTATTGTGTGGATGAATTATGGATTGCAAATTTAATATATAAATCTAACTGCTAAATTACAAGTTTCTGGAACTTTGATGTTACTTGATTAAAGGGGACAGCGTGTGAAAGAAATGGCTGAGAGGCAGTTGGAGAATTTGGATCTGGTTCTGTTGCCCACATGGAGTGAGAACGCACAGGGCCTGCAGAACTAGATATGTGTGTGTGTGTGTGTGTGTGTGTGTGTGTGTGTGTGTGTGTGTGTGTGTGTGTGTGTGTGTATCTGTGTGTCTCTGTGTGTGTGTTTTTCATGTGTAGCAAGTACCGCCTAGGTGATGGCACACAGTGGGCAGCTAAAAGGGACAGCCAGGACTGCATGGCAGAGTAGCAGCTGAAACAGTGGTTTTGGCTCGTGGAAATTGATAGAAAACTTTCCTTTTTAATTTTTCCTGCAACAGATTTCAGCCCCGAGTTTGATTATTTCCTGCCTTCTACCCCTCTTGGGCCTATTTGCCTCTTTCTGTTCTCGAGCTTTCAGATGATCTGTTAAGCTGCTAGTGTATAATTTCTCCAATTTCTTTATGGAGGCACTCAGAGCTATGAGTTTTCCTCTTAGCACTGCTTTCATTGTGTCCCATAAGTTTCGGTATGTTGTGCATTCGTTTTGATTGAACTCTAAAAAGTCTTTAATATTTTTCTTTATTTCTTCCCTGACCAAGTTATCATTGAGTAGGTCGCTGTTCAGCTTCCATGTATATGCTGCTTTCTGTTGTTCTTGTTGCTATTGAAGACCAGCTTTTGTCCATGATGGTCCAATAGAATGCATGGGATTAATTCAATGTTCTTGTATCTGCTGAAGTTTGTTTTGTGTCCGAGTATATGGTTGATTTTTAAGAAGGCATCATGAGGTGTTGAGAAGAAGGAACCAATTTTTGTTTTAGGGTGAAATATTCTACAGACATCAGCTAAATCCATTTGGTTCATAACTTCTTTTAGTTTCACTGCGTCTCTGTTTAGATGTTTTTCCATGATTTGTCCATTGAGAAAAGTTGGTTATTGAAATCTCCTATTGTGTGAAGTTCAATGTGTGCTTTGAGCTTTAGTAATGTTACTTTTACAAACGCAGGTGTCCTTGCCTTTGGGACATAAATGAGAGTTCATCTTTGTACACTTTTTCTTTGGTAAGTATGTAGTGTAATTCCCCATCTTTTTGGATAATATTTGGTTGTGAGTCTATTTTGTTGGATATTAGAATGGCTACTCCAGCTTGTTTCTTAGGACCATTTGTTTGGAAAAACTTCTTCCATCATTTTACTCTGAGGTGTCTTTCTTTGACTCTGAGGTGTATTTTCTCTATGCAGCAAAATGAAGGATCCCGATTATGTATCCAGCTTGTTAGCCTATGTCTTTTCATTCGGGAATTGAGTCCATTGATATGTGATACTAGAGACCAATGTTTGTTGCTTCCTATTATGTTTTGTTTGTAGAGGTGGAATTATGTTTTTGTGTTTCTCTTCTTTTGGGTTTGTTGTGAAAAGATTAATCTCTTGCTTTTTGTGGGAATGGGGTATAGTTTTCCTCCTTGTGTTGGACTTTTCCTTCTATTATCCTTTGTAGGGCTGGATTTGTAGAAAGATAATATTTAAATTTAGTTTTGTCTTGTAATACCTTGGTTTCTCCAACTATGGTAATTGCAAGTTTTGCTGGAAATAGTAGCCTAGGCTTGCATTTTTGCTCTCTTAGGGTATTTATGACATCTGCTCAGAATCTTCTGAGTTTTAGAATGTTGGTTGAGAAGTCTAGTGTAATTCTGATAGGTCTGTCTCTGTATGTTGCTTGACATTTTTCTCTTACTGCTTTCAATGTTCTTTCTTTATTCTGTGCATTTGGATTATGTGTCGAGAGGAATTTCTTTTCTAGTCTCATCTGTTTGGTGTTCTCTATGCTTCTTGTATGTTGTTGTATGTTAAGTTAGGGAAGTTTTTTTTTCTGTAATTTTGTTGAAGCTGTTTGCTGGCCCTTTGAGATGGGAATCTTTCCTCTCTTCTATACCTATTATTCTCAGGTTCAGTCTTTTCATTGTGTCCTGGATTTCTTGAATATTTTGAGACAGGAGCTTTTGTTTTTTGTATTTTCCTTGATTGTTATATCAATGTCTTCTATCATATCTTCTGCCACTGAGATTCTCTCTTCTATCTCTTGCTGCTATCTTGTTGCTGATGCTTGCATCTATGATCCCTGTTTTTCCCTAGGTTTTTCATCTCTATGGCTGTCTCCCTCTGAGTTTTCTTTAATGATTCTATTTCCCTTTTTAGATCCTGGATGGTTTTGTTCAATTCCTTTACCTATTTGATTGTGTTCTCCTGTATTTCTTTAAGGGATTTATGCCTTCCTTCTTTAATGGCTTCTACTTGTTTACTTGTGCTCTCCTGTATTTCTTTAAGGGAGATTTTTATGTCCTTCTTAAAGTCCTTTATTATTTTTTATGAAATGAGAGTTTAGATATTAATCTTACTATATATATATTTGTTGGGGTATTCAGGACTTGCTGTGGTGGGAGAACTGGGTTCTGGTGTTGCCAAATCAATTTGGTTTCTGTTGCCTATGTTCTTGTGCTTGCCTCTTGCCATCTGGTTATCGCTGGTGTTATGTGGCCTCCCTGTCTCTGACTGGAGCCTATCCTAATGTGAGCCTGTGATCCCGTGATCCTGTGCTCCTGTGCTCTTGTGATCCTGGATGTGTCAGTATACTTGGGGAGTTGAGCTGCAACTAGGGTGTGGACTGTGTGGGATAGGGTCCAGAGCTGAGGTTCTAGTCTCCTGCACAGATGGGTTCCACAAGTTGTGTGCATCTCTGGCTGGACGAGGAATCTCCTGCCTTGCTTTTATATTTTCCCAGGTATATTTTATAGTGTGTGCCATGAAATATTTTTTAAATTCATTCATCCTGTGAACATTCTGGGAAAGGACCTTTCTGTTTATGTTTAGTAGGTGCTTACTGTTGTTTATCTGATAATGTTTTTTTTTCTGCACTTAAGCAACCTTCCTTGGATCATTGCTTTATTTGTTTAATTCATATATATAACACCCTAAAACTGGCAAAATTATTTCCTTATTACATTTTATTATTATACTTCAGTCTACCTGACTTTTTCAAGTATTCAGATGCTAGCTCTCACAGATATATCTGCAGAGGTTGATGAAAATCTACAGACTTAGACGAATGTAAAATTTCACCCTCTGACAGTATAGGGGAAAGGACAAGGATCTTTCTCTTCCGTCGTTTCAGACATTGAATGAATAGAGACACCCAATCATTTGCTTCTAAATTAATCAAAGCAGATTAACCATGGGAAACTACACCTTCAGCTGAGTCTTTATCTTCTCCCTGTTAATTAGTTTCACTTTACATCCTGATGACAGTGTACCTTTCCTCCTAGTCCCCCCCCTCACTTACTCTCTCCCCTCCCCTGTATTCCCATCCTTTCTCCTCTGGGATCTGGTAGTCCTCCACTGGGTACCAATCCACCCTGGCATCTCAAGTGACTGCATAACTCTCAGTGAGACCAGACAAAGTAGTCCAGTTAGGGGATCTGGATCCACAGGCAGGCATCAGTGTCAAAAACAACCCCCACTCCAGTTGTTGGTGAAGACCAAAATGCATATTTGGCATATATGTGAGGGAGCGGGTTGTTCAGTCCATATATGCTCTTTGGTTCGTAGTTCAAGCTCTGTGAACTTCCAAGGGTCCAGGTTAGTTGACTCTGTCTTCCTGTAGAGACCTTATTCTCTTTGGGGCTCTCAATCCTCCTCCCTCCTCTTCTGTAAGATTCCCCAAGATCCATCTAAGATTTGGGTATGAGTCTCTGCATCTCTTTTCACTGGTTGCTGGGTGGATACTTTCAGAGGACAGACATGCTAGGTTCTTGCCTGCAAGCATAGCAGAGTATCATTAATGGTGTCAGGAGTTAGTTCTTAAGCATGGGATGGGTCTCAATTTGGGACAGTCACTGGTTGGACATTTGTCTCTGCTCCATCTTTGTCTCTGAACTTCTTGTAGGCTGGACAAATTTTGGGTTGATGTGTAGGTTGTTTTCTTATCTCTCTAGTAGGAGTCATGTTTGGCTATGGAAGGTAGCTACTTCAGGATCTATAAATGTGACTTCTAGAAGTCTCAGAGTCATTCTCACAGACTCCCTGGGGGAGTCATCCCAGGTCTCTGAGTCTTTATCTTAAAAATGGCTTTCCTCTTTTCCTCAGTAATGAAACTTAATATAGCAGAGGTTCTCTGTTTCTACCTTAAAGAAGCCCATATGCTCTAAAGTCAAAGGAAAATGATTCTGCTAAACTTACATAAGCTTAGAAGCAGTTCCTGCTGCCCAACAAAGGTTGTAACTCCTCTCTGGTCCTTCAGAATATTCCAATAAGCCTTACTTAGATGACTGTGAAAGTAAGGCATTCTCTGGTCCTGAAACAATAAAAGAAACACAATATAAATAACTTTTGTTTAAAACCCTAGGTTATAATAATTAGTTTCCTAAAAAAAAAAGAAAAAGAAGAATTTTTCTCCTGTTTCTTCCAAATTAAGACTTCTTAATAATATTAAATTTCTTAGAATTGAAATGATAGGAGATACTTTGCAGAAGCAGAAATGAGTGGGTAATTATTACCAGAAGAGTTCATGAATTCCAAAATACCTTCTCTGTTGACAAAACTGTCTTCTTTGTCCCTTTTATTTTATGGAATGTGAGCGCTATCTGCAAAGTGACATCACCTAGAGACCATGTCTCCTTTTAACAATACCATGTACTGTCAGGCTGGCCACACTCTTTACTTTTTGAGCATCTACAAAAAATTCTTTCTACTTTGGAGCCCCAACTATTTGGATAGGTACAAGAAACAATTGCCAATCCCTGGAGTTTATTGAAATTATATATGGTATGGGGTGTGGGTTCCTGCCTATTTTCTTAACTGACAGAAAAGACTGGAGAGGAATTCACAAGGTTTCTCTGAACACAACAAAATTTTGTATCATGTATACTAGACTTGTCAGAATCAAATATTTCACAGAATTAATTTTATTTCTCAAAAGTAAAGTACTGGATGAATCTCATAAAAACATTCTCCCACCTTTTTTCTTTAAAACATTTATATTAATCTAAGTGACATTTTCAATCATGTGTTCTCTAATCATTTTTATGCTTTTCTATTTCTTACGATTCTTAAAGATTCTAAAAGTATGCTATCTCTTGTCATTCGCCTCATTGTACTTGAACATTTTCTGCCAACATACATTTTATTCTAATCTTATCTCTTCAAAATAAACTACCATTAGGCACAGAATGCATCTCCTGTTTTCCATTTGGAGATGTGTTCTTGCTGTGAAAGCAGTAATAGAATAATTTGCTGCCAAGCAGAACTGAGTTTGACTCCTGCGGGGCTTGACACTTTACTGGGGACTTGACTCTCAGCATATAATCCTATTCCTTGGTCTTACCTTCCTTCTGTCTAAAGTGAGATAATAACAGCTATCCTGCAGGGTGGATACAAGATGGAAAGACATTAATGTAAGATTCATTTGCTTCTGTTGATGCTTCATTTGTTCAATTGGAAATTTTGAGAGATAATGCCCTATCATCATTTTCAGTGCCCAGTGTTCAAAGGTTATTGCATGAATAAATGGAGAAATGACAGGCCTTAGGATGCCAAGATCCTTTCCCAGCACCCTCAGGTAAATTACAACCAGAAACATCTCTGCCTTCATTATGCCACAGTCCAAACATTCTCTCACTGGCCTATGCTTTCACATTTCACAATTTTTTCTCATTTGTTTTGCAAGCAATATTTTATATGTATCCTTGTGGGACCATGAAAGGCACCCTGGTTCCTGGTTGAGAAGGTTTGAGACCCCAGTGTCCATGAAGTGACGGTAGATGTTTTACCTGACTCTCAGGAAACCAGGCCAGTCACTAGCTGCAGCCCTCAATAGATTTATGGCCTTCAGTCATGTAAGGGCAATGCCTCAAGCCCCTCCTCAGGTAGAGAACATGACCATAGGTCACAGAGGCTCAAGAAAGTTCTCCATTATAATGAGGTACCTATTGGCCAGGAGGCTTAGGCAATTACCATTTCTACCAAGACACTCTTCCCTGCAAAAGGTATTTAATCTCAGGTTTAACCATTCAGGGTTTCACTCCTCCACTCTCCCCTGTGACAATGTCTTAAAAGTACAGACTGTCATCAGAATCTGCCATGGGAAGCCACAGAGAAGGCCTTTGCCTACATAGCCACCCTCTAATCTCTCTAAGAAGGCGCCCCTGTGCTCCCAGCGGTGGCGGCAGCCACTAGGCTCAAACCTACTGCAAAAAGCCAAAAACACCCTCTACAGAACCATCTAGAGCTTCTCCCATTTCCCCCTCAGTCATGGGGTAAATCCAGCCCTGTGGGCCCCAACTCTGTTCTCAGCTCTGCTGTGGCTTCTGAGCACTGCCTGGATTCCCAGGAGGCTGAGAGACCAATGGCCCAGCCTGGGGTAAACACGATCAACCGCTGTTGTCCTGCCTCCCTGAGGGGTCCAAGTCCTGTAGTCTGGCAGACAGGAGACACCACAGTAATCCTACATATCCTGACCAAGGAATTCTGAGCTTCCCCTACCAGTGGGCATCTTGACTGCGGACTTTGTCACTCTAGGCTGCATGTGATGGCTACGCAGCAATTTCTACTGTTCTGTTGTCCACCTCTTCTGTAAATACTACCTAGAAAATGCTATTTTAATGACTGAACATATCTAATTTCTTTATTTAAATTTACATTGGTATTCTCCTGTATTTCTGTGTGAAGGTGACAGATCCTCTGGAACTGGAATTATAGAAAGTTGTGAACTTCTAGGTGGATGCTGGGATTTGAACCTGGGTCCTGTGAAAGAGCAGCCAGTGCTTTTAACCACTGAGTCATCTGTTCAGCCCCTCATATTCAATTTCTTGCTGCTGTAATCCTTCCCAGCACTGAAAAAAGGCCACAAGTGAAAGACAGTTCCATAGTGAGAGCATAACTGTTGTCCTAATTCCTTTAAAGGAAGTAATTGTTGTGTAATGATCTCCTTTAACATTTTAAATATGCATTGTGGTTTAATTAATTAAATTTATTTGTTAAATGCAAACATGTTAAATATTAACATGTCTTTCCAAATGCGCTCACAGATTATACTGTTGAATTAGAGAAATAAAGCTATCTCCTCAAACATCATTTTTCTTAAGGTTAAAGTCTGAATCCTTAAACACTACTTTTGCAATACTCAGCAGCTCACTGTTATCTTCTATGGCATCTTCCTGGGTAAAGCACAGCACAACTTCTCACTGTTGTTTAATCAAGGCTTAGGGTCTACTCTTCCATTTTTCTCATCTCTATCTTCCCTTCTTTCCCTTACACCACTAGTCTAATCTCAATTTCTATGGATAATTTCTGTCTGTATTCTTCAATGATATACCATATGCTTGTCTAACTAGATCATTTAAGTTTACATATTTATCTCTAGTTTCATCCTTGTTACCCCAAATGGCAGGATGGGATCCTTTCATACAGTTGGAAAATATTGTATCATTTATCTGGTTCATTATTTTCATTCATTTATTGGTAAATAAGATTCCATGCCTTTGACATTGTGAATTACTACACTATAATATTGCATGGAATATGCTTGAAAGTGCAGATATAGTTAATTTTTAAATTTTCATTATTTATATTGGGCATGTATTTGGAGGTCAGAGAAAAACTCACAAGACTCAGTTTTTTCTTTCCTACTTAGGGCTCAAATTCAGATCATTGGGTTTAGTTATGTTTGCATTATCCATTGAACCATATTGGCAGCACCAGAGACAGTTTTAATAAACTGATTTCAATTCTTTTACACACCCCTTCAGGAGTACAATTAGAGGGTCATGTATGTAATAGCTCCTTTTTTAGGTTTCTGAGTAATGTTTGCTCTACTTCCCCTATGGGTTTTGTTAGGTTACATTTCCACTAAAAGTGTCTCAGCATCCTGTTCTGCTCAATCTATCCAGTACTGGTCTCTTTGTCTTGGAGCAACTGAATCTCACAAAGGAGTTAACTTCCATTCATCAGTGGGTGATGTGGTCCCAATTTTCCATTTACCATTTCAATTTGTGCATCTTCCTTTTGAAATATAATTTTCCATTTGGTTTTTGTTTTGAAATAGGTTTCATGATTTCAGGATGGTCCGGTGCCTCAGTCAAACAAGGGCTAGTAACTCCAGCAACATTGGCAGCAAAGATGATCAAATAAGTATGGGTATAACTTAAACCACATATTGGACTTCACATGGTATTAGTGGGTGAATTCAATATACCACTCTCCCCAATGCATGGGTCATCCTGGAACAAAAAACTAGCAGAGTAATGTTGAAACTAACTGATAGCACAAACCAAATCGACACAAAATGTTTACTGAATATTACACACAAACACAAAAAAAGAAAAGAATCTACTTCTGTCTTAGGTTTTTACTGGTGTGAAGAGACACAGTAACCAACCCAACTCTTGTAAGGACATTTAATTGGGGCTGGATTACAGGTTTAGAGGTCCAGTCCATTATCATCAAGGCAGGAACATGGCACCATCCAGGCAGGCATGGTGCAGCAGGAACTGAAAGTTCTACATCTTCATCTGAAGGCTACTAGCAGAATACTGACTTGCGGGCAGCTAGAAATAGGGTACCAAAGCTGACACAGTGACCCACCTATTCGAACAAGGCTATCCCTCCTAACAGTGCCACTCCCTGGGTCAAACATATACAAACCATCACAACTTTCTTGTCAGCAACTCCTGAAATACTCTAAAATTGACCACATCATTGTATACAAAGGTAGTATTAAGAGCCAAAAGAAAATTATAACCAATACCTTACTCCTATTTGACTTCCATGGATTAAAACTGTATATCAAGAACAACAGAGACAGCAGAAACCTTTAAAACGTATGGAAATTGAACAACTTATCACTGATAATGGCTCATATTAGGGAAGAAATGAAAGACTTTCTGCAATTGAATGAAAATTAATACATAATATCCCAAATTTATGAGACACAAAGAAGCTAGTCCTAAGAGATGAATTCATAGCAGCAACTACCTACATATTAAGAAGAAGAGGAGGAGAAAGTGGAGGATGATCATATTAGTATTTAACAGCATACTTGCAATGTCGATAACAAAAAGAATAAATAGCATCTGAATTGAGTAGGTGACAAGTAATTAACTAAATACTGGGCTTAAGGGAGATGACAGAGAGAGAGAGAGAGAGAGAGAGAGAGAGAGAGAGAGAGAGAGAGGAGAAGAGAAACAAAACATAAAGGAATCAATAAAAGAAAGATTTAATTCTTTGAGAAAATTAATCAGACTGAAAAACTCATAGCTCAGATAACTAAAGGACAAAGAAAAAGGATCCAAACTAAGAAAATTAGGAATTGAAAAGGCAGACATAACAACAATTACCAAAGGAATCCATATAATTATAAGAACACACTTTTAAAATCTGTATGCCACCAAATTAGAAAATCTAAAGGAAATGCTATTTTCTCCATAACCCGAGTTACGTGTTATATAACACAGATAAGTACTTCAAACAGACCTATAACAACTCTTGGAAACATAGCCAAAGGATGTTTTCATTCTGCTAGGAGACATTTGTTTAACTCTATTCATTGTTGTGCTACTCATTATAGCCTGATATTGAAAATAACCTTCAATTTTCATCATTTGATGAACAGATAAAGAAAATGTAGTACATTAGCACAATGCAATATTACTCAGCCATTAAAAAGAAAAAAGCACAAAAATTCATAAAAAAATACATAGAACTAGAAAAGCAATAAAACATCCTGAGTGATGTAGCCTAGACCCAGAAAGACTAATTCAGCATGTATTTTTTTCATGTAAAATTTAGCTGTTAACTAATTGATATATGACATACAATCTGTTTAATTCCATAGGTTAGGTAGAGACTAAGGTACTAGCAGTGATGAATCGATCTTCCTTGGAAGAGAATGTAAAAGTGGGAATTACTGAAAATTGGGAATCAGGAATCAAAGGAAGGAATAAGGAAAGGTGCACCCAAAACTAAGGCTGATTTGAGAGGTTGTATAAAATACTAATACAGTAGAAGCTTGCTTCCTAATAAATGTACATATATTAAGGCAATCAGATAAAGTTGCTAAGTAGTCAGGGAGACAGATCCCAAATTTGTCATCTCTCACCCCTCCCCAGTGAAGAACTAGAAATACTGAGAATGGGTTAACTCTAATTCAGTTGAATCTAAAGGAAATAGAGATTACGACCAAGGCTATAGGTTGCTCTACAGAAACTGACAATAATGCCTTATGGCTAACACCTGCACAATTCACTGAAAGGATAATCCATGCTTTCCTAGAGCTCTCACCTATGAAGATAACAGTTCATGGTTTTGTAAGGTACCCTAACAAACAAACATTGTAAACACCAATCTACATTGGTGACCTTCCTGCAAGATACACTGTTACAATCGTGATGGAAAGGTTGTGGGAGTAATGGAACAATATCTGAATGGGTTTATGGCTACTCCATGAGATGTAACTCATACCTGACATTGCTTATTGGTAAATAAAAACATTTAAAGTTACACCTTGATATAATTTGTTTAGTCAAATCCCAAGAACCAATTAATTTAAAAGTATAAACATTTAGAATGTCATTAATAATCACTGATTACTAAAGCAAGAGACAAAGTTACGATATCTAGGACCACAGAAAACTTACTTACCAATGTCTTCTAAGTTACATGAGTGACCTCAGACTATAATTATGTTATTGTTCCACTGGGTGGTCCTCATATATCACATATACCTGCAGATCTGAACACTTTGCTATAGACCTTAAAACAGCACTTGGAACCAAAGTGTCATTCTCACAAACAGTACTGCTTTTTCTGATCTCTTACCAAAGGCTAGGTCATTACATTATCCAAGACAATGTCATTAGTGGACACAGCTTCATAGTAACTATGATAGACGTTTCTATCACATTTTCACTGAGAAGCCTGAGGAAGGAATTTATTAATTGCACATCCCTATCTGCTGTGTCTTCTCTGTACTCTCTTATGTTCCTGGATGAAGTATCTCAATTCAATAGACTCTTGCTGAATTCCCAGGCATGACTGATAGTCCTTGTTAGCTATGGCAGGTGAGAGTCACTTTGTGGTAGGTGACTACCACAGTTGAAACCAGGTCATAAACTTCAGCTTGCACTTCTAAAACAAAAGTGATAGCAACTTTTATCTGATTCGATGAATGAAATCACATTCCTGGACATTTTGTAGAACAATGCAATTTTTTGACTAATACTGAAGTTACCTTTTTTTTTTTTATTTTCAGGCTTTAGTGATTCCAAGATGATAATCCCCCTGCTGTATCATATTAATGAGGCTTTTAGAAATCACTCACACACCAATTAATGAATAAAACTCAACGAACAGCTACTAAGGGAAATAATTCTCACAAGTAGAGTATGACTTTATCTTTTGTAAAATTATTGCAATCATTGATCTCAACCCAGAAGTTATGAGTATACAAAAGTTGGATTTTATCTGTCTTTGCCAGTCCATCCTCTCCTCCTGTATTATCATAAAGGTTTATATTTTATAAAAAGTGTACCTCATCAATATATTTACTTTGAGAAATATTAAAATAATCATTTAATTCACTTTCCTGTCTTTCACAAAGCCATTGGCCTACCTAAATTTTTTTTTTTTTTTTTTTTTTTTTTTTTTTTTTTTTTTTTTTTATTAACTTGAATATTTCTTATATACATTTCGAGTATTATTCCCTTTCCCGGTTTCCGGGCAAACATCCCCCTCCCCCCTCCCCTTCCTTATGGGTGTTCCCCTCTTGACCCTCCCCATTGCCGCCCGCCAACAGTCTAGTTCACTGGGGTTCAGTCTTAGCAGGACCCAGGGCTTCCCTTCCACTGGTGCTCTTACTAGATATTAATTGCTACCTATGAGGTCAGAGTCCAGGGTCAGTCCATGTATAGTCTTAGGTAGTGGCTTAGTCCCTGGAAGCCTGGGTGGCTTGGCATTGTTGTACATATAGGGTCTCTGAGCCCCCTTCAAGCTCTTTTCCAGTTCTTTTCTCTGATTCCTTCAACGGGGGTCCTATTCTCAGTTCAGTGGTTTGCTGCTGGCATTCGCCTCTGTATTTGCTGTATTCTGGCTGTGTCTCTCAGGAGCGATCTACACTTCTGCACTTCTTTGCTTCATCCATCTTGTCTAATTGGGTGGCTGTATATATATGGGCCACATGTGGGGCAGGCTCTGAATGGATGTTCCTTCAGTCTCTGTTTTAATCTTTGCCTCTCTCTTCCCTGCCAAGGGTATTCTTGTTCCCCTTTTAAAGAAGGAGTGAAGCATTCACATTTTGATCATCCGTCTTGAGTTTCATTTGTTCTAGGCATCTAGGGTAATTCAGGCATTTGGGCTAATAGCAACTAATCAATGAGTGCATACCATGTATGTCTTGCTGTGATTGGGTTAGCTCACTCAGGATGATATTTTCCAGTTCAAACCATTTGCCTACAAATTTCATCTTTTGGGTATATGCCCAAGAGAGGGATAGCTGGATCCTCAGGCAGTTTAATGTCCAATTTTTTGAGGAACCTCCAGACTGATTTCCAGAATGGTTGTACCAGTCTGCAATCCCACCAACAATGGAGGAGTGTTCTCTTTCTCCACATCCTCGCCAGCATT